>NC_136647.1:5788070-6070570 GCF_949748355.1 Melanostigma gelatinosum
TGGATACCGCGTACAGGTTATAGACGGCGCGCTCTGCAGGGAGACAAAGAGAGGCCTTACTCATCAAATCCAGCCGAGCTCGGAAAGTGCACGGAATGTCCTCCCTTATCTCTCCTCTGGTGACAGCGCGCGTGTCACCGTCGGCAAAAAAAAACTCACCGCTGCTCTCCGAGGCGAACTCCCGCAGGTCCAGCTCTTTGAGGGGGAAGTTGACATAAGTGGAGAGTTTGCTGGTTCGGATGTTGGAGTCTGAGAAGCGCTTCAGGTCTGAGAGGAACATCGAGTCAAGGAGCACACACACCGGTTCAAAAAAAATGACATTATTGTGTTTTCAGTGCAATTTTGAGTACTTCTGCTCCACAGCATGCGAGAGGGAAAATATGTGAGGAAAGGATACGAAGCACGAGTATCTGGGGGAACTTCTGGACGCTGAATCTTTTGGTGCATTTCCTTCTGGTCTTGCATCGGTTGCACGTCTGAGAGAGGGAGACAGACAAAGACGGAGACGGCAGTGAGACATTGCTGCTGTGTAATCCATGTTTACGAAGGATCGAGGAGAGTGTGGAGGCTCCTTACCGGTCTCTCTTCCCCGTCCAACACATCCTCTTTTGTAAAGAGCCTCAAGCAGTCTCTGAGAGTCACTTCACCGGAGCTCTTCTGCGGCGACGGAGTACAAAGCATGTCCAGTCAGGAAACAGCAAAATGAGGGATATATATGAGAAAAATGTAATACAAACGTCTTTACAGCTTTGCAAACACTATTTCACAAAATACGGCTTGGCTAAACCTTTCCAAAGTGTGTGTGTGTGTGTGTGTTCTGACCTGTGCAACAGGTATGGATAGGTCCCAGAATGGATCAAACACCGTGGAGCGGAAGCCACAGACGGTGCACGTCACAGAGCTCTTCAGCTGTCCAACAAACAGATCTAAAAAACGCAGAAACAAGACGCGTAGGATTACATTTAATATGCATCTAAATTCAAGGACGGTTTGAAGGTAATTATGCGACACATCAAGGTGAATCCCTTACCCACGACTTTGCTGTCCTCTCTCTCCAAGTACATGTTCCACATCCGCTTGCCTTTTTCATCATCCCTGTGAATGAAACCGGACAGACATTCAGGTCAAACCTATTCATGCCAGAGCGTCGCCTGGCAGTCTGTCTAAGCCAGACTGTTGCCTCCGTGCTGTTGTACACTATCGTGTTCAATATGTCCGTTCTGGTCAACGTGATTGGTCGATGTCTTTATTGCCGGCGCAAACGCTACGATAAATATTGACCTCGTTCTGGAGAAGAATTACTCTTTTCTGCTGCGTAATATTGGCGTTCTGCGTCAAAGTACTCGTGACAAAAACATCAGTTGAAAAAAATATATATATATAATGCGAAATAAATCGAAAAAAAAGTTGCCGCCTGTGTATCCAATTATGAAAGTTTCTTTCTTACGTCTGGAATTCCAGGTATAATGGTAGTATAGTATATGTGACTACTGTCATTTAACATAATGCTAGTTCAGAAAATAGCCACATAACTGCTACATCTGGAAGGTAATTAATGACATTGTAATTATAAATAATTACAGTTTATTCCCACCTTTCAGGCATGCAGCAGCGTTTTTCTTGGCAGTGAGAGGTGTCAGTGACAGGGCAGGTTATGAGTGACTTATTGGGAGCAGAGGTGAGAAGTGTGTGTGTGTGTGTGTGTGTGTGTGTGCGCGTGTGTGTGTGTGTGTGTGTGCGTGTGTGGAGGGGGGGTGCCGACTTACGAGAGGTGGTCAAAGTCCTCGACGTACACCTTCGGGCGGACCGTCACTCTGTTCACCTCGTTATGGAGACCGTCCAATAAGAAACGTAGAAACTCCTGGGCGTCCTGCTGACTGCAAGGAGACAAAAAGGAGAATTGTTACTTTCTTCACCCTGAAATCAGCAGTTGTTCTTGAACTGAATCAAAAGGAAAAAGGCCTACGGGCAGAGGAGGGGGGGAAGACTTACTTGCAGCCCACAAATTTGGGAGCGAATCTCTGGATCTGGCTCTTGAAATCAGAGGGACTGATGGCCTCGCTGTTCACAGAGGTCCACAGGCTCTGAGTCAGCTTTGCAAACTCTAAGGCGAAGGAAAGAAATAATGATCATGAAAACAAGCGCTTTCTTTAGTTCAAAACACCGAAACTCAACACGTTCATCGGCATTCTTCAGCTGGACTAAGACATTTCTGTAAATCAAGCTGTGACACCAACGAGTCTGAACATCTGGGAGATTTCTACATATTTGTATGAAAATGAATATTAGGTTTTGAATTTGAAGTGTCTAAAAACAAGCGGACAGCATGGACTCAACCAGGGCGGATTTTATACAATCCACTTACTTTCAACTGCATGTCAAGGTCTTCATCAGCGAATGGACCTGGCTCGGGTGTCGTGCCGGTGATGTGACTTTAAGCCGGTCACTGAAGACACCTGAGCCAGTTCCATGAACTGATGAAGCGTCGCCTCACCGCTGTGACGCGCGGCTGAAAGCTCTGAACAGCTACGAAGTGAGAGCGATGCAGTCGTGACGCAGAAGAATGGCCTTTTAAAAGACATTTTATGTGTCGGATTGCTTACTTTAACATAGTCTTACATCGTTCGTTTATCATATTCGACAGTAACTTTTCACATTTCCATTATTAGCTATGTCTTATATTGCACTGTGTGATGCACCACTCACCATGCCAAGTTCCTTGTAGGTGCAAACATACTTGGCAACATCGTGATGCACAGACTGTGACCTGTGAGAACATTCTGTGCCAACACACCCTCTAAAAAGCTCCGTAGGAGTGAAACGGTCCCTTTCATTTAGTAGAGAGTACAGAAGAAACTGCTTGAATGGATCAAAGCGCTTGGGACAGACTCGTTCCTGTAGAAATGCAGTTTAACTAATTCACGTCCAGCAATCAAGCAGTCCGCTTAGTGTTCATTTTGGCTCTTTTCACACATGGCGACATATGGGAAAGCATTTTAAAACTAAATCGTTGTCAGGTCTTCAGCAGCGAGTCAGTGGAGCAGAGCAACATGCAGATTGTACGGAGTACATGAAATACCGACAATATGTGACCTTCTGCTGAGCCATAAAGTGACTCAACATGGCCGAGGCGCCACTCACGCCTGCAAATGTTCCTCACTACGCTGCTAAGTTGTGCTCTGACAGCTCAGCGCTCTCGTCCTACCTTCCATGAGAGCGGCGTTCGCCGTGCACTTGCTGTTGTTGAGGTCTGTGCGATGGACGTTTCTCAGGCAGTAGTCCCTCAGCTCGGGGGTGTTACTCAGACACTGAAGGATGGAGTTCATGAAACACTGGGAAACACAAAAGATGAATTTAACGCGGTTCCAGACGCAGCAGGTCAAAGTGCAGCGTGTTGTACGTCGGGCCACAACGTGAAGTAAAAGCACTCACCGTGTTGCCCAGGTTCCTCAGTCCCACCAGGCCTTGAGGACTCTTGTTCTATTCAAATAGAAAAGCAAGGAGATGTTTGGTGCGTTCAGGCTTTTATTGGAGAATTGGAAACTGAACAGAAAACACACAAAGCTTTTAAACAGCATGAGGAAGACCTGGCAGGCTCATGACCGGGTCAACGTTGGGACCATGGACGTAACGGGCCTCCTCGTTTGGTCCACTTTGAACATACGGCACAAAGCTGGACCGTAAAAGGGTTTACAGTTCAAATTCAAACCATAAATAGCCGATGCCAATACTGACAACTGAGCGATTGTCTTGTGCGTCTCGTCAAATGAATACGTGATGATGTATTGATGCTAAAGAGACCCACGCAGCCATGTTCTAAAAGCGTCCATGCAGATATTAGCTGTTCTGTCCCTCTCGTCTGTGTTGCCTGCTGTAGCCGCAACAGATCAGCTTGCACGCGGCGTCAGTGTGATGTAACTACTGCATGACAGCAGCCGCGCTACATTCCTCAAGTGTGAGTAAGCCTGAAAGGACGGTCTGGCCTTTAGTCAACGCGCACCATCTGACACATTGTTGGCACCGGCATGGCGGCACTGGTGCTGTGGATATCGGCGGCGACTGTTCCACACACACACACACGATGAAATAGCAGCGCCGAGGAGCCTTCCAGACGCCACTCGCACCGCAGTGACGTCGCACGAGAGCGTGCCGCGGTCCCAGAGGGAGAAGAGCTCTGCTGGGAAACCCTAGGACGCAACGCGGTGTCAAGTTGTTTGTGTGCAGAGTTTCAAATTGCTGCCCGAGACCAGGATCAACATGTTCATGCGATATATCGTGTGCCACCTGTGGTGTTTATCGTCGGTCGGGCAGACTGACGCAAGGCTCTGAAAGCTCTGGCAGGGACTCACCGCAACCAATGTTCAATTCAAACGCTGAATAAAACGGACGGGAAACCGTTTCATGCAGAGATTTGCAAATCAGCAGGAATGTAGCAGAATGTTTCAGCTGGAGATGCATCGTGATGACGTATTGTACATTAACACGTTTATGTAATTGTGTAAAAAGCAGTAAAATGATCGTGTCTTACTGGTCCCAACAAGATCCTCCTTGAACACCGAGACAAATAATTGTTATGAAAAGATAAATATTAACAGGGGACATACTGGCTTGTGACCTGCAGCTCATCCCGAAAGAGGGAACATAGTCACAGTGTAACTTGATGACGTGGAGCTATTACGCACCGTCACGCTTCAACGCCTCCACTGACGGCCGAGCGGCGCAACGCTACGACGGAAGCACACGTGGAGGCGCAGACGCAGACGTGCACACAAACAGTAAAGCGAGCAGCGGCAGCAGCGACCTGTGTTCAATGTAAACACGTTGCGGTTCATTCTTCACTGCACTCTTGACTCCTACTGTCTGTTTGCCTACAGTGTGCTTCTTCTTCACTGAAACAGATGAAGAAATGATTACATTGGGATATTTGCAGGGGTCTGTACCAGTCTTATTAAAGACTATATGAAGAAATGTTGCGCCTCCTGTGATTCGAAAATTGAAGGCCATATTGTGATTGTTCAGCCCTCAGTTCGTACATCCTATGCTGTGTTAGTGGAGAGGTTTTAGTGCCTTGTGGTGGTCGTCATGTTGCTCCAAAAGCTGAAAATAGAACCGTGAAATCTCAAATATTTCCCCTCCCTTCATGTCTCCCCTCTTCTCTGCAGCATTTGAAGGTGACCATATGGCGTTGAGTCCCAACGTGCTGCACTGCACTGGTGAATACTGACTAGCGGGGCTTGGCACACTCAGCAGGCGGCTTGTGATCTTAAAAGAGAAAAAAGACCCATCCAAAAAACCCAGAGGAGGTGATTGCATTCAGGTAATCTCTGGGCAAGACGGCTCTCCACTAGTTGGGATGACTTCAGGAAGGAAAGAGAGGGAGATAGAGAACACTGTGTCCTAAACCAGCTATGCATGCCTGGTCAAGGCCGCAGAACATGTGACGGAGGAAGCAACACTCCCGCGCACACACACACGGTGCCAGCTACGACAGTCCCTTGGAGGCAGTACTAACCTGCGTCTCTGTTACATAACAGCACGGCTTGGAGACGTCAAAAATGTTACAAAAGTTCTGGCACGCTTCTAAAACTCACAAGAGAACGCGATGAAAAATACCTAGCATAAAAAAAAAGTACATTCAAACTTTGCCTCCTGAGGCATGTGATGAACTCAACTTCAGAGTCTACAGCTCTGTGAGGCATTATGCTGACGTCAGCAAGCTGAGATATTAAAAATCTAAATGCTAAGATTCTCATGAAGGTGGTTATCTTGTTCACCATCTTAGTTTAGCTTGAACAAAAAACGAAGTGTTGGACACATTTTTTGTGTGTGTGGAGTAATCGATCATGATTCCGCCACTACTTTGAGAAATTGTTGAAATCATTTTTCAAGCAAAGATGCCAAAATGTCCTGGTTCCAACATCTCAAATGGGAGGATTTGCTGCTTTTCTTCGTCTTATGTAATATGAAACTGAATATCTGTGGATGGAGGACTGCCATCATCACCTTGAGCTTTGGGAAATTGTGATAGGTATTTTATAAAACCAAAAGATCCACTGATTGTAGCCAGATTAATAGATAATGAAGAGCGGACGATGGTGCGAGACGAAAGGTCAGACGATCGCCAAAGTCATTGGGATTATTCTTCTAGGCATCATGAATGTCTATATTTAGAATTCATGGCAATCCATCCCATGGTTGTGGAGATATTCAAGTCCAGAGCAAGGTGATGTACCAACCGACATTACTAAATCTAGAAGCGCTACAAACTAAACTAAGAAAAGTCTGCTGTGTGTCCCGTGTAAACACACGCATGCATACCAATGAGAGCACAGATCATCTGTGGAGAGGCCAATAATATCCCCTTCAGAGAGGACATCGACTTTAATTGCAGCCTGTGTCCAAAATCCTTCGCACTGCTGTGTAAACACGTCAGACGCACAAGAGTATGCTGGCTGCTGTGTTAACAAAATGTACCGGGCAGATGATAAGGTGTCAGCCATGGGCTCCTTATCAGCGGAGCGCCTTCCTACTACGCAAACGTCCCACTCGAATTCTCACTTTGATGCAGGCAGCCGCTGTTCTCGACTCCCCTGCATTGTGCACTGTGTGCTTACGCCCCCCCCCCCCCCCTTCTCCTTCTCCTCTTAAAAGGCAGATTACGGCCTAAAGGTCAGAGTTGGACCTCCACAAAGCTCTCTGTGGCTTCCCATATGGTGTCAAAGTGGAATGAGAAGGGATCTATAGCTGGTTGTGATTTTACATGTTTTTTTTTAAGCTGCACACAAGGGCCAAATTTCATGGTGTCTATTTAAGCACAGCCATGATATTTTTTCACAGGATATGACTAATTTGAATGCGCTACTTGTGTGGAAAATACTGCAATGTCAGCATACTTGATCTACAGGCCTTCAAGAAAACTTACATGCCGACACTGTACAAACTTTCTTCACCCAGGTTCAACAATACATCTGGGTTTAACATATTAATGCAATCACATTCTAAACAAATTGAAGAAAACAAGTTGTCGCCTCCCCGTCCTGAAATAAATACATCAAACATTATTGTTTGTTAAACTTACTGTACATAATTGTAAAAAATCATCAAATCTAAATAATCTGAAGGCCCAGCAAGACCCCCCCCCCCCCCCTCCCCTCCCCTCCCCCCTCTTGCTCAAGGCTCAGCCCCCATTGTTTTATATAGTGCTGGTAAAACAATGTCCATAATTCAAAAAAAAAAAAAGAGGGAAAATGTGACCAAAATGAGAATGTATGAGCACGAGGCTGATGCTTGCAGACGGGTGAGGCAGAAGCAGAGGTGCAGCAGCAGCGGCGGCGGTGGAGGAGGACTCACCTTGGCCTGGTTGATGATCAGACCCATGAACGTGGACACCAGCTTGGACCGGGACAACGACGGACTCTTCCGCCGCAGGTCGGGCTTGTCTACGGAGAAAGCGGCAGGCTCCTCCGGCACAGTCACCGTGTACGAGTGTCGCAGAGACGGCATGCTCGGTAGCGGTGTTTGGATGGTGGCGGTAGTGCAGAAATACGAATCAATGAATAATCAATCGACAAGGCTAGACGGTCGGTTTTGTCGTCCTGCTCGTGTCTGCGGGCTGTCGGTCTCGTCTGTCCCGCACTAGTAAGTTACACAACCAATGCTGGAGAATAACAGAGCGGTGGCGTGTGTTGGAGTTTTTACTGCGTGCTTTAAACAGCCCCTCCCACCCAGCGAGGCGCTGCCTTCACGTGCCGTAGGAAATATCGGAACCGCCAACGGTACAGCGACAAAGTAGCAGTGAAAGAGCTAGAATCAGGGGTGTCAAACTCATCTCCACTCTGGGCCACATCAGCATCACGATCGCCCTCAAAGGGCCGGTTGTAGCTGGCAGACTGTATAACTAACTTCTCCTAACATATTGTTAAATAACTCTCTCTGCATTTGATTATTGTTTATTCAAGTGTAAACATATTGTACATTCAGTTATATGAGAATGAAAAATTATATTTAAACACATTTCTGTTATTATAACATAAATCATTTTAATTGAGGGTTAAGAAACCCACATGACTCTATCAAAGATCAAACTATTAAAGAAAATAACAAAGACAAATATCAAACACAAGTTATTACATTAACTTTGTTCAAAGCTGTTTGTGTCACCTCTCTGCATCACTAATGTTCCTCCCTGTCGTCGTCCTGTGCATGCAGCTACATCCAAGAGCTCCTCACTGAGAGTCAGGTCTGATGAACATGATAGATGATGTATCCGTGTTGTCTGTGCTTTCATCAACAGTTCATTAGAAACACAAGTACCTGCTCGTCTCTTAGCTGCTGTGTTGTTAGATTGCTGCTAGTTCATGAACTCGGTCTGCGATGGTGTTTCTTCACAAACTGACATTTGTAAAAGTCTGTATCTGGTCGGAGCACTGCTCACATACCTTCAGCATGCACTGGGCTGTAGCTGTGTAAATATATTCTGCTGTGATTGCAGTCTGCCTTTTAATTCTTGGACAATTTGATGTTTTCTTGGAGGCTAAATTTAGCTCCGTGTTTGGTGTCAAAATGCCGACGTGAATTATATCCTTCATCACCGACACGCCTCATAAGACAGAAGACAGACACGTTCTCCTTGAAGCACAAACATGTGTTCGCTTTCACATCTTTCATTACATGTTCTTCCCTCGGCATCAATCTTTCTCTTTATTTGTCGATCTTTTTCAATTGTTGGGAAACCTCTTTTCGGGCTGTTGCCTCTCCTGTCCACCTGTTGTGATAGTTTTAATGTCGGTACACAGACAACATGCAATCTCATAATTTCAACTTTCTATCTCATAATTTCGACCATGGGGATACTTTTATTTTCAAGTCTAACTTTTAATTATTTTTCAAAAAAAAAAAAAAAAAATCCTTTTATTTTATTTTTTTTTTTTTTTGCTGGCGGATTCTCGGGCCACATAAAATGACGTGGCGGGCCGGATTCGGCCCGCGGGCCTTGAGTTTGACACATGTGAGCTAGATGGAGAAAAGCACTCGGATTATTCACTTATATGTAAAAACACTACAATGTAAAAAAAATACCAGATTAGAAGTAAAGGTTCTGTATAGATAAACGTACTATTTATGTGAGTATTATCAGCAAAATAGACCTCTAGACTACAAAATAGTAAAGTATCAAAAGTAAAATAACTAATTCTGCAGTAAAATGTCCTGTACTTTTGTTTTAATATGTGACAATATTAGGTTTATTGTGTAAGCAGCATTTTTACTGTTGTAGCTGGTTGAGGTGGAGCTAGTTTCAACAACTATTTTATAACATTGTTGTTTAGTCCAGAGGTTCCTGGCCTAGGAAGTCGGGCCCCTCCAAAGGGTCATTATTAAGGAAGGACAGAAGAAGTTGTGATAGAGAAATTCTTTACTTTTTTATCTACTCATTTCTTTTTTTGTTGTAAAATATATGTTAAGATTTATTTAAATGAAACCATGTGTTTTTAGTAGAACTGCTATCAACACATAAACATCTGAAATTTGACAAGGGGCAACAACCAGAGACTGTTTTTTGACTTGTTGGGAACCACTTGTTTCTTAACTTTCTTGATACAATCAACTTTATTCCACCGCCCAAAAACCTCAGCAGAAAGACTTGCTGTCCTTGACTTTGATCTTTCGACTGTGGGTCTGATTTTACACAGAAACAGCTGTGAGTCTGATAAGAAACTTGATAGCTGGCCTCGTAAACCTTTACGTGTCCTTACAAATCACTAAGTCCAGTGCTTTTAGGGTCATGTAACACGCGATACTTAGCTGATGAATCAGGTTTTATACCTGTATTATTGCATTTGGGGAGCAGCGAAACCACACAACATGTCTCTTGAGCAGAACGAAATAACTGTGAGTCTCTTGAATGGAGTGAGTAACAGAAGGGTTTACCCCCTTGGGAGCACGACTATGCTCAGGAAAACTCAACACAATGTCTTGTTTTCATTCAGATATTTATTTTTGTAAAATGGCACATCTTGGCTTGATTGTAGCGCTAGAAGAAAAGTTAGGGGGTCACATATAATATTATGATCTATCCTCTGGAGATTGTGAATATTTAAATAAAATTGTACGTTAATCTGACCAGTAACTGACTAGTAGGACAAAACACTCAAACATGGAATTCCATTCACACCCAACTGCCACACGGTAAAAACACAGTGTACAGTGAGAGAACACCTCAAACAGATGTACAAGCCGACCCAACAGGAACACCGAGTCAGGGAATCCCTTTCTACAAACGTAATAATGAACCACCCAAACGCATTGAAGAAGAATGTGACCAGCTAACTTCGACACATTCCAGCCACAGCAGACTTCCACTGCACATTCAAAAGCACACATTTTCTGATCACATTCCAGGTTTATCAGTAACAGAGCACATTCACATTTCAAGCAGATGAACTCACTTGATTTCTTTTGTTCAAACAAACTTTACTAAATCATTAATGTGATTAATAAACCATTAATATGTGAATCTATAAAATGTGTCCAACTGACATATTATCTCACAGACATACAGGTATGAAGGTGATACTGTTTGCAGCTAGAGAGAAAAAAATCGCCCTGAAAGCACACTCCCAAATAATTCCAACAATTTCAATTTCAAACACACCTTTTCCGTCGTTACAGAGTCGCTCCCTTCATTGCAACATGCAAATATGTACTTCCACTTTGCTCCTCCACCCCCAGGCGAGGCCTGCATCCTGTACACATCAGCGAGGGAATACCTTGAGCAGTAATCACGCATGAGCAAACTAAGGGAACCCTTTTCTGTAAACGTCACCTCACCTAAACTTCACCGTGAGTCACACAGCTGCCTTTACAAAGAGCAGTGAATCATGCATCGTCAAATACAAGCAAGAAGACACAATACGGAATAGATGCATGGAAACTGCTTTTTGAGGATGGTATGAGCCGAACAGCAAATAAAAATAAAAATGTATATAAACCGGTATAGGTAAGTATCAGTGTAAAGTTATATGCAGATAATCTTTTGATGTATTTAACTGACTGGGAAAGGTCTACAATGCTTTTGTTTGATATGAAATCTCAAAGGCCGTCTCGTGACTTTAACTTTCAATGTGTGTTTAGCTCGCTGCACAGCTGCATTGTGTGGGCAGAAGACTTATAAAGGCAGTGCAACACCTACAAAATAACAAAGGTTATAAATGACATTGCAACTATAATCAATGATGCATTTTCTTTCAGCCTTTTTTGAACAGTCCAGCCCAATCTACGTCCTTTCACTCCACATTCAGCTGGTGTCAGATGTCACCGATAGCTGACGGATGACTAAAGTGTACATAAATGCCTTGAAGGCATGTTTCACTGTGGAAGGAATTCACCTGAGTAGACTTTGCAACTTCTAAACAACTGAACATAATCACAAGGTGTGGACTGAATGAGGCATAATACCTTTCTTGTAATTATGTTGCTAGGAGACAGTTGCATTGACCCAAATTCAAAACACTGCAGAACGACTTATGTTCAGGCTTTTTTAAACGCTCACACGAAAAATGAAATAAAACTGAACATGTACTCTTTAAAATGTATGGTAATTAAATATTTTAAAGTGAAATAAAGAAACTGTAAAGATTGTAAAGGTGTATTTTGATTGGTGTAACTATACTGACACTGTTTTCAGCGGTGGAAAGTAATTAATAGTAATTTTGAGGTACTTGTAGTTTACTTGAGTTATTGTATTTACTGCTACTTTATAAGTTACTTTTACTTAACTACATTTCAGAAGTAAATATTGTACTTTTTACTCGACTACATATATTTTATAAGCATTAGTTTCTTTGCTTATTTAGATAAATGTAATCATCTAATAAATGATTACGTAATATCATATTAACTACCCAGCAGCCTGTAAAGTAATACAGATGATCCCCATCTTAACCAGCTGCAACATTAATATGATGAACACATTAATGCATCGGTAATTATAATCCACAAATATAATATAATTGTTCTGAAATATGCAAAAGGTTCTCGGTGGAGCCAGTGTTTGGTTTGGCCGTTCTGGGCTGCTGTAGAAACATGGCGGGGCAACGTGGTGGACACCGTGAAGAGGACCCGCTCCCTTTAAGTGAAGGGGTAGCTTTAAGCTAAGCTAACAAAAACACAACGATTCTTAGTTTCAGGTGATCATAAACCAATGAAAACATAGTTATGAATATAATGTTTAATTTCTGCCCATACTTCCCAAAAATGCCACACACTGGCCCTTTAAGAAAAAGATGAATACTTCTTCCAATACACTTGTAGCCCGGAATGGCCATATAGCTGCATGCCATGCATCAAATAAACTCGACTCGCACTGACTTTGAGAACTTATTCATTTATTAAAAGTCGGGTGGCACTGCTCTCAAAGAAAAAAACATCCTTTGGTCATGTTTTTTAAGCATCAAACAAAGATACTGTGTTATTAAAAAAAACAAAAAAAGTCATGACATCAACTACCGAAGTGACAGGAAATGACTGTACATTTGTACATAGAAGGTAGCAAAACAGGCCTACCTGTGAAAAACTGCCATCTAACTAATCCAAAACTCCAGTAAAGAACACTGAAGGGTTCCATCAGACGTGTGGTGACACAGATTTACATTGAGAACGCATAAGGTGCCAAATAGGACACATTGACCAGGGACCATGCTTAGAGAACCTTACTCTATGGACAGTATTATAATAAGCCCTCACGTGTCCATCTTTACAGGCAACATGCTCAATGAATCAAAAAGTCACAGCCAACAGTCAATATTTATGGCAGAAGTGTTACAACACTACAACTGATTAAGATATAAGTGAATAAAAATGAATAAAAACTGATTGCATATCTTACAACCTGGGCACTAATCTGTGAAACCAAAATTTGAGTTAAAAACAAGAGTATTCATTTCACAAGGTGCCCTTCTCACACATAAATACTCACTTCATTTTACATTATGAAATACATCATCCTTTCCTCTTTGCTGCCACAAACTGATGTACATTATAATTTGAGTAGTTCAAACAGGAAGTTAATAGATCAGCTCTGCTCTGGTTAAAGCCAGTAGATCTACCGTCTAAGTCAGAAGAATTTTTATCCATACACTTTTAATTTCAGACACACCTGGATAACTTATGACACACCTGGATGGTATTGACCATGGTAATTAATGCAGGATACATGCAGGTCTGCTGCTTTTAGGGCTGAATGTAATCATTATTTCCATTATTGATTCATCTGCTGTTTCTTTTCCTGAGGTATCAATTCTTGGCCCGACCCAATTCACAATCGGCCTCATAATAGTTCACAGGCTCTTGTTTGTTTTATCTAATCGGTTAAAAAGAACAGAACGTACGATCGGTAGCCTGTCACATTAGTTTCAGAATCATAAGTAGGCTACAGTTATCAGAACACACATGAAGGCTCCGTCACGTGTCTCAAAGGTGGACTGCAGATTTGAATGTTGAATAAAAGACGACAGAGGAAGTTCTGCTAATTTATTTGGCGACCCTAATTAACCCACCCATGGGTCCTGAACAAGTCTATGGAATGACTGCCTTAAACACAACATAGCAGGGATACGAAAATGTCTGACTTTGGTGCCATCTGGTGGTGGTATAAAAAGACACTGTGGCAGACAGTAATGCACACATTCTTCAACAAAAAAGAGCCAAAGATGTTAAAATCTCGACACATACTGGCTTTAAGTAGATGATAATACACAGTGAGGTGTCCTGATGTGTGGAAACAAAGGAGGAGGGACTTACTTTTCTTGTTTAGTTACCTTCGGGTCTCATCAATAATAAGTGGACTCAAACATTTGTGAATGCACAGTGTCCTGTTTGGATATTTTTGACTGGAACACAGCTGATCTACTGGCTAATTAATGCTGGTAAACGTTGTGCATCTTCAAGTCTTCTCTGTGTTTTATTCTTTTTCATATGTCCCCTTGGCTCGCAGGGTGTTAGGAGAGGAGAGTGTGAACACGAGCCGGGAGCATGGAGATCACAGCGCTGATGCTCAGCAGAGAGACCGCAGGTGTGAGGTTACAGCTCGAGCTCACAGCTGGGAAAAGAAGAAACAATTAATTATATAGGACGCTCGGTGGCGCTTTTTCTTGTGTTACGTCACAAATGTGTTGTGTATACATATGCATATATACGTATATAGCTTTGATTGTTATATATTTAAATAAATAAACACATGTGGTACATTAGTACATTAGGTAAATGAGATAAACCAACATTTCTTGATCAAATCGGTATCAAAGTTGCACCAATTGTCCAGCTTGTGTTACTTGTGAAGTTGTACAGGCTGCTCCTGTGAAATATCCACAGCAGTGTTTCATGAAGAGACTGTGACAAGCGAGGCTTGTTGGAAAAATGAGGGAGACGTAGATGTGAACAAGTAATACACAAGTAGAGATGAATTCAGCATTCCTACTACGGGTACGTCAGATCATCGCAGCGCTCTGCTTTATAATCACTTCATCTTGAGTTGGTATGATTCTACCTCGTGTGACATTAACCAGCTTTGCAGTACTATGTGTTTTTTCGTGAGTACTTGTGTGTCTGGTGCTTACTCCGGCAGCTTTTCCTATCTCGTTGCAGCATCCCAGTCACACAGCTGCAGACCGGTCCGGTCGTCTTACTGGAGCAGATCTGCTCACAGCCTCCGTTTTCCTCCTCGCACCAGTCTGATTCTAAAGGTAGACGTCACAGGGGAGTCATGAAAGTCCCCAAAAAGCTTTGGAATTTGACTGAATAGCTGTGGAAAGTGCTGGAATTAGATTTGGAAATGAATCATTTCTGTGACGTGAACTTGGACAACACCGGCCATGTATTTAAAATGTTTCTTGAGGATATGAGAAATTCAATTATGAGTTGTTTTGCTTTGACTCCTGTGCAGATTTCCACAGATTTAAGAGGGAATACCAAAGAGAATTATGACAGCTAGTAGGTCAGCTCTTAAAATACCTTACTTACCTCTCCTTCTTATGGGTCCCACAGACAATATGTGCTCTTTATGATCACTGTCCTCCGAGTACATGCGTCTCTTGTGTGGACAGTTCTGGATGCACAGGACACACACACATCAGTACAGCACGCATTGTTTCATCACCACTTTTCACTTTTGAGGTTTTCTCACCACTTTGCAGGCGTGCGTTTCAGAGTCGCACAGGGTGACGTCACAGTGGAGGTGGACCTCATCGTAATCCCCAATGAACTTGAAGACGGTGACGTGGAAGCGACAGGTGAGTGAGACGCCGTTCTCTGCCATGCCGATGGTGTTGTCCTTAATGTTTGGACACCTAGAGAGAGACAGGTATTACAGGAATAGACTGTGTTGAGTGTCCATTGGCCTTTATCCACAGCATCAGCCACCATCTGCACTTCATACTGCGGAAAATAAGCACTGCTACTTTAAAATTTGGCTTTTTATCAGTTCTTTTCATCCTGAAATAATCTGATGAGAGATTCAATGTTTCAGCTTCGAGCAAAAATTCCAAACATTCACTGGTTGTGGTGTTGGGATTTGCTGCTGTTTATCCTTGAAAATCAAATATCTTTGGCTTTTTAACTGTTTTGGACAAAACAAGCTATTTGAAGACACCATCTGTGGGTCTAGGACATTTTGATCAGCAATTTTCACGATTTTATCGGCCCCCCGGTTTAATCAGCAATGAGAAAAATCATTAGTTGCGTGTGTGATGCCAAGGAGGATTACATTGTGTGTGTGTTTGTGGGGTGTCCAAGCCTACCCTCTCTCTATGATGATGTAGCGGAGTCGGTCGCTGCTGTGGCGGGACGGCGTGGCCCAGCACATGTTTACTATGAGGATCAGCTGGTTTTCATCTGCTCCTTCCACAAACACGCCCACGAAGAGGATGTCTCGCGTGCTCAGCACCACCTCGCCCTCCCTGTACGGGTTTCGGTACGAGGAGTTCTTATACAGAGCCATCTTGGTGATGAAGTTTCCTTCCTGGGTCGGTAAGGTGAGGTTTATCACACTGGAGGAGAAGACGTAGCTGCTTGTTATGGCTAGCCATAGACATTATGTTTCCACTGAAGTACACCTATTATCCTACATGTGCTCTATCTAACCTGAGAATGGGCTTGATGACGGTCTCCAGCGAGATCCTCAGGTCCAGTTCGTAGGCGCAGGAGAACTCCACGTTGATGGTCTTGTCTCTGGTGATGACGTTCCCGGTGTTGTTCACGCTCTCTATCCACACAGTATTCTTATACATGATGTGTGTGCCATTCGACTGCCAGGAAAACAGGGAAGCAAGTGAGATGAGAAGATCACGATCAATCCGGTAAGCCCCTGATGGCTATTCGAAAGAATGCAAGTTTAAGCCACTGCTTTGGCTTCAAGGTGCCTGAGTACGAGTTTGGGGAATAATGTATCTTGCCAGACTTTGAGTGGAAGAAAAGTAAAAAGAATAGAGGCAGGTTTTAGAAAAATAAACGGTGATAAAAAAAGCCGATCTAGCTGGAAAGCAAAGTAATCAGAACAGCCAACACTCGTGAAGCAAGTAAGAAAATGACTGAATGAAAGCTGACCTGCACGATGGAGCCACAGTGTCCCTGAGTGTTGTTGATGTGGAAGGAGATGAAGTCTTCTCCCTCGATGCCGGCACAGTGCTCGTCGTTGACCCTGACGTCCTCTCGTTCAAAGCCCAGCTGGAAGAGCTTACACTTGGAGATGGAGACCTCCATCTGAGCATGCTTACAGTTCACCTCCGCCTGGATGATGTCATCATCGCCTGCCAGACACACGGACAGACATCAAGTACTGCACATGGCAGCGTGAGACTGATTTTGTTTTTGCAGTGTCACTGGTTGAAAACGACTCATTCACTGTGGCGTGGCCTGTGACTCCTTAGATTTTGTTTCTGAATGTGGACCAGAATCAAAAAAAGTTTGGCTACCCCTAATTTACTGCAAACTACTTGGGTCAGGATTAAAACAGGGGAAAGGTGTGATGATACCTCATTGCATTGTGAAGCACTCACCTCCAGTGCTGGTAGGCAACTCCGGGCAGCCACACAGGTCACCATCGCTCTCCAGCTCACAGGTGGAGTTTGTGCAGATCTCTCCTGCACAGGGGTCGTAGATCCATTCTGCTAAAGACAGGTCCACACACAATGTGAGCTGTCACACACGCTGTTAGCTCAAGAAGTTCACACGCATATTCATCATTCACAAAGATGCAGGAGAAATACATTTGTAGAATTTCTTCCATATTCTCTTATTTAATGTTTACTTCTGCAGTACACCTTTGAGCCACATGAGGGAGCCTGAATGCCGGTATTCTAATTATTGTTGCCTGCTTATAATATTAAATATAATATCAAAGGCTTGTTTCAGTAATGAGAGGAACAAACAAGAGCCTGTTAACGCCCAACTATTATAGTTTCATCTCGATTAGCTTGAAAGGTTAGTTTCCTCTTACTAAAAAAAACAAAAAACATTTCATACACTCATCTGCCAACCATAAATCTTTACAAGACACATGCAGAGCCGTGTGTGTGTGTGTGTGTGTGTGTGTGTGTGTGTGTGTGTTGAGAGAGGCTGGTGCCTCGCGGTGCCCTTACAGCAGTTCTCCTGGGTGATCCACTTGGTGGTGAGGGTGCCCATGGAGCGGCAGGCCTCTGCGTAGGCCGCCAGAGAGCCGCAGACCTGAGCCTTTTGGTGATTGTAGCAGCCGTCCAGGTAGCAGGACTGGTAGAAGGGCCGGGGATCCAGCAGGCCGTGGCACGGCTGGAAGAAACCCTTCAGCTGGGTGAGCTTCTGACAGGCATCTTCACTTTGCAGCGCCAGCACCACCGTGTTGTCACAGGACTGAGCCAGAGCCACAAACTGGGTTTCATCACAACTGGAGGAGGAAGACCAAACGGCCAACTATCAAAGTTATTATTTTATCACTATTCTTATTTGCTTGTGACACTTTTTCCGATCTGTAACTAGTGTATGTACGCTGAGCAAGGACTGGTTAAAAGACACACGATGGCAGAAGAAGTGCCAGCCATTTGAGTGATGGGAGAAGCAGCACCCTCTAAGCTAGTCGGCAACAATATCTGGTGCTGTGAGATATTTCACTTTCTAAACCAGCATGATGGAGAGGGATGTGTTTGTTGCCTGCAAAGCCAAAACAATAAACGAAAGACGCTGAAAGAACTGCAGAGCTTTGTGATGAATCTCTGAGAGTTCGTCACTATGACAGACCCCTTTCACAATACATGTCGTCATTGTTACTATGGCGATTAGAACAGCTCTAATGTTGCGTTTTGATGTCTGAAAGATGAGTTGTTGGATGATATACATGTAAACAGTGTACATGTTTGTAAGCCTCACCCACCTGTTCTGCATACCGTTGGTCTTCCAGCTCTGGGCCAGCTCCAGGGCGCTGACAGCCGGCTTCCCCCTGGAGGTGATGTAGTCGTCACTGGGGTCTCCATTGAAATTCCCACAGAGGCCACACACCTTGTTCTGAAGCCGCTGGCCCATCGTGATGCTCAGGGTGTTAAAGTGGTTGTACCGGACCTGGATGTCCTGGGGTGTGTCGATGACAATGAAACCTTCGGACGTCGACAGACGTGTCATCAGCCCAGTTAGAAACGGTACTGATACTGGTGTACCATTGACCTGTGAAGACACAGGAGATGGACAGCTTTACATATCTGAGATAAGACACAAGTTACTTTATTTCATTTATTTTCAGTGGCCAGCATAACACACCATTACATGCCAACTTCTGCACTGTCACTTAAGTAATAATAGGCCTTCCCTTTGACACAAGCAGGATTGCAGATTTGATGGCGGTGACGTCACTTATGTTACTCCTTAATACATAACTTAATAGAATTCAAAACTCTAGTAACAGAAATCGAAATAAACCGATTATGGTGGGTTAGTTTGAGTTCATTTCGGTCGTTTTCAACCATGTTTTACAGCTGGAGACCTCTGAGACATGCCCTTAGGTCAAAATCATGTCCAGAAATTCTCATAGAATAAGGAAATATCATAATTCTAGTCATGTCCTTAATTGTTGAACATGAGGAGGGAATTCGAAGATGAAACCATGAGTGCAATCTTTTGCAATTAATGTACCAAGGTGATGTTAGACAACACATATTGCAGTTTGTTTCTACAGCCTGAGAGACATGAAAACAGAGAAGTGGTGTTTGAGCTCAGACATGCAAGCGTGATTACCTGGGGCAGGGATGTAGATTAGGGTGTCATCTGCATAAACTGATTTCATTTTCATAAAGGATGTCACTGAGGTGTAGCATATAACAGAAAAGAAAGGAACAGATGAAAGCCCAAAGCAAAGATTATGACGGTGTTGTAATTACTGTTCTGGCAAATATGACCCGAGCCCATTATCGCTAACACAGTTCTTAAGGCAGTTGAGAAAAACGTGCTGTAAATAGCTCACTCAGATCAAGCAGGATTAAGACGAAATTTAAAAAAAATCAGCAACCCATTATCTTCCTCTGTGAGTGCACTTTCAGTGGAATGTTATGGCCTAAAGCTTCAACTCGAGGAGCTCTACCAGGCTATTAGTGGTAATTGGTAAATTGGACTGCAAGTACTCTGGCAAGAAAAGGCAGATTTGACTTGGGACCGTTTGTTTAGTTTCCAGAGGAGAGGTTTGATAAAGGCAGACGGCACATAGCCAGATGAAAAGAAAGTGGATGACATCAAGAAATCGTCTCCCTATAGAGATAATCATGTCATCAAAGCAAGACCAAGGAGCATTTGAAAGAAGAAATATCACAAACTTCCTCTTACAAAGAAAAGGGTTTCGGCCACTCAAACAAACACAGGACTTTCAACCAGGAGGCAGCTGTTCATGTCCTGCGTGAAACAAACAATGTTTGTCTTTGTGTGACTTTCAATTGACGAAAGTAGCATTTTTAACCCAAACCACAATCTTTTTTTCCTAAACGTAAGCAAGTGTTTTTGTCTGAATTCACAATGTTCACGTGTTTACTGCGACCGTTTTGGCACTGACACACTTATACTCAGAGTATAAGAAAGTGATGCTAAGGGACCAAGCATCAGGTAGTGTACAGTGGGTTTATCAGAGCTTTTTTTGGTGAAAAGATTTTCGAGAACATTTTGAGAGTGAAGGACAAATTGAAGTTGTGGACCATAAAACCAAAACAATGAGCTGAAAGACACCAAAAGTCAGGTGTTAATTATATATATAACACCTTTCACATTACATGTAACATGTCAGCGTCAATGCAATTTAACCAAACTGCTGTGTAGAAATCATAACAAGGTCAATCCGTATTTCAAAAATGTGGCTGATGTACTGACAAATGCACGAGGGTCCGCCGCTTCTCTCACCTTGACAGTGCTGCCTGAGATGAGTATATTCTCCTCATTGATGTAAAGGTAGACATGAGAGATGGTGGTGAGGTTGGGTGTGCTCCATTTATCGAAGTTAGCAATGAGCTGGAAGGAGAGGTCGGGCAGCTTATGACAGTTGGTGGACAAGACGAAGGAGCAGGAGGCCGGGAGCCGCAGCGACGCCCCGTCGAAGGTCCTGAAAACGCCACCGCCCGACGCCACGCAGTGCTGGGAGCGCCGCGCAAAGCAGCCCCGCACTCCGTACCGCAGGGCGCACTCTTCCTCTGCCTTACAGCGCCTCGGGTCGCACTGGACCAGGTTTCGTCCGATGCACTGGCAGCGTTTGGTACAGTCGTTGTTCCAAAACAGCTGTTTGGGCTGAAATAAAGAAAGATTTCCGTTAAAACCAGAGCACAAACATGGAATGTATTAGTTGATTGACAAAAAAAAAAATGCATCTTGGCCTTTATAGGGGACATATCATGCTCATTATCAGGGTCATACTTCTATTATGGGTTTCTACTAGAACATGTTAAAAAAACCAACATTATTTTTCTCACACTATCTGTCTGACAGTATTCACCCTCCATCTGAAACGCTCCATTTTAGTCTCTTTTAGCCCCCCTTATGAAAAAGTCCAGTTTGCTCTGATTGGCTTGTGAGAAAAATATGGTGATGGAGGTATATTCTAATGGGGTGCCAAATCTAAACGGCTTGTTGAATCACATGTGGCAGCCCATAAAAAAAGGACAAGGTTGTCTTATTTCACAGTTTTAGGGTTGGTAGGCACTCCAGTTAGTCACGTGCGGCATGTACAATATTTGAATGGGTATTTTTCTATATTTTCCGATATTCTACAGCCTCAATAATTAATCAGTTAATCAAAAACAAAATTAACAGGAAATAATCTTTAGTTTCAGCCCGATTCAAACAATTCAAAATTCTGATGAAACATTCCAATTCATAAGTTCAGTGTGAAGTTCTTCCTTTATAGATTGTAATACCTGCCTGATTTAAGGTGAGTTAATTCCGTGTAGTGCTGGATGTGAGACTGACCTCATAGTACTTGCCATCAGTGTAGCAGCCACAGTTTTGAGGCAGGACGCAGCCCTTGCCGTTGAGCACGAAGCCCTGGTCACACTGGCAGCCCTCCACACAGTCCTGGCTGCAGTCCCTCTGGCCGCGGGCTGGGGCGCACTGGGGCGGGCAGGCCGACACACAGCTGGAGTAATGGCTGTTAGGTGAACAGCTCTGGACTGGGGGCAGGCAGGTTGGCAAAGATATTAGGGAACGACTGCGCTGAATACATCGTGCACATAGGACATTTTCCAGTATGACTTTTCAAGGGTAAATATTTGCGGAGTTTTGATTGGAGAGTCCACTCATAGAGCTTACGTGGCTCTACGGCAGCTCTTTAAAGGAGCGGTTCAACATTTTGGGAAACATGCTTATTCACTTTCTTTTTGAGATGAGTCAGGGCATGGTTAGCCTAGCTTAGCATAAGGACAAGAAGTAGAAGAAACAGCAGTGCTCCATCCAAAGTTCAAGAATAATCCTACCAACACCTATAAAGCCCACTAATTAACACTTCTTATCTCATTTGCTGAACCCACACCAACATTAATGTTGAAAAAAGACAATCTTTGGTTTTAGGGGAGTTCACTGGAACTACTTTCCACCAAAAAAAAGTCCCAGTTAAAACTTTTAACAGTGTATTCTGTGGACTTATTTACAGTTTCAAAGACATTTTCGTTGGAAAGACAAGTTTTCAGAAACCTGAACAAATAAAACAATCTACGGTGAGCCCAGACTTGCACTCACCACACGGCGTGTCGCTCCTCCAGCCGGTAACAGGCACCCCTTGGGTCTGACAGGTGCTGGCATACATCTGCAGCCAGTTACAGACTGTATCCTGAGCTCCCTGGTCCAAACAGGTGTCCTGCAGGCAGCTTCGATAAAAAAACGCTGGCGTCACCTTGCTGTGACAACGCGCAAACGCACCACCTCGATCCACAATTTGCCCACAAAGCCTCACCGCCTCCGGCTCCACAAACACATACAGTCCATTCCCGATGTGGAAGCGCATGCCTGTGTCGACTTCATTTCCCCCATTGTCCGTGTCGGCGTTCGTGTTGGCATCAGCCACCATGAGAGGGGAGTCATTTGCTGCGCTAGTCTCTCCCAGGCCACAGCGTGGACAGGAGTCTCCACAGCCCACCTGGCAGAAGGTGTCCCTCTCTGCCCAGGCCATGCCCCAGTCAGTGGTGGTAAGGGTAGGAGGGGACAAGGGCATGCCCTGGCAGAGGCCGCAGCAAGCGTTGTACAGGTCGCGGGGCAACGTCAACAGGAGGAGAGTGTTCCAGTCAAAGGCCACCTTCAGGCCAAAGTCTGTCTCCAGAATGAGCTGCATGCCCCAGGTGAAGATGTTGACCTTCCCCGTGCCCAGCTTCAGAGGAAGGACCAAACGCTCCTTATTCACCTGAGAGAAGAGAGATTCAATAAAACTGGTTCTACTTTGAACAGGTTTAGCTCTTATTCTAGGATGCACACCAGCTGACACACACACACACACACACCTACACACACACACACACACACACACACACACACACACACACACACACACACACACACACACACACACACACACACACACACATTCAGACAGAAGCATTTTTTTGTACCAAGTCATAGTTTCTAATCCAACTGACCTGCATGTTTTCAAAGTGTGCAGTAGAAATCCAGGGGATGAATGGATAACATGAAGACTCACTGAAAGAGCTGATATGCGTTTTCTCATATAATCTAATTGTATAAAAAAGAAAGAGTCTGGTGTGTGTGTGTGTGTGTGTGTGAGTTGGGTTATGTGTGTCATTTCTATTCCTCCTCAGATCTTTTAGTCGCTTTGTGAACCCAGTCCAAATGTCGCTCAGGGTCGGGATTTTGTCTGAGCCAAATCCAGCCTGATAAAAGATGCCCATTGAAATTAGATCCACCTTAAGCCAATCAAAGAGGAATTCACCCTCTGCCTGGTCATTCAATCGGCTTGATTAGAAATAACATGTCCTCACAAATACAACAACCGTGACTTTCAGGGGTCATGCATATTACAGGCATGCCCTGATATGAACACATTATATAATCATAGCTCTTGTTTAATTCACGCGTCATGCACTCACCGTGACAGTGTTTTTGTAGCTTCGAGACACTTCAATCTCATACTCGTAGACCTCCAGAACAAAGCCCCTCACCCAAATAGCCTGGCCTGTGTCCCTTTCCTCATTACGAGCTGCCAATTTAAATTGAGGAAACGTTTCACTCGTGGTTGTGTGGTCGCTGTTCTCTCTCCCACAACTGGTGGTGGCCATCCTTAGAGTACAAGAGCTCTGCAGTTCAAACGGGACGCCGCCAAATGGCAGAAAATGTCCATAACCGGCCACCACACACAGGGCCTCAGTGCGCGGCTGGCAAAAGTACAGGCCGTCGTTCTCCTTGCAGTATTCCTCAGGGTAACAGGGTGTGAACTGACAGTATACACTGTTGTCAGAACCATTGCAGTAGCAGCGCTCCTGGCACTCCCAGTCCGTCCAGAACGTCTGATTAGTGACCAGCTGGCGCCCGTGGCTCATGCAGCCACAATCACTGCGTGCCACACACAGGCCATCTCGGAGTGCAAAGCCCTCCTCACATTGACACCCTTCCTGGCATGGCAGAGGGCATGGCTCTTCAGGTTCATCTAAGTTGGCACAGGTCAGAGGGCAGGCACCGGTGCACTCGTCAAAATGACTGTTCTGTGGACAGGGAAGAGCTAAGACAGAAGAGCATTGGAAGAGAAGGCAAGAGAGGAGCAAAGACGATCAAAACCATATTACAAGAATAATCCTCCAAAAACCTTTGATTTGAGTCGCCCACTGTAGGATTGAATGGCGGCTTTGAGGAGTTTTAATCTCTCCCCCCAGTAGCAGATGTAGACAGCTTTGACTCACCACAGTTACAATTGAATCCACTGGTGAACAAGTTTATGGCAAAAGAAAATGATTGTGTTCTCAAACCACTCCTGCAGCATAATCCACCACATGAGCGTCCATCCATGTGTATGTTTTTACGATCTTGTGCTGCTAGCGACAAACGGAAGCAGTGAATTGAGCCATATGTTGGCAAAAAAATATGATTGCTGAGAGCTGAGAGGGGGATTATGCTGAAGAAGTGATTTTGAAAAGTTTCAATGGTCGGCGAAGGAGCAAGCTTTACAGAGTCACCTTTCAAGCCTACAAGGCTTGAGAATTTGGTGGAGTACTTTTAAAGAAGAGGTAAATATTAGTGCAACACTATTGAGCACCGGGGGAGTGGATATAAAGAAGAACACTGGTAGGCCTTTTTAATTTCAATTGTTAAACACAGGTGTGACTAATAAATGAATGAATTGCTACATTGCATCTCAATAATTGCTGGAACAGAGTCGCTGTCATTGTTATTCGTTCCAGCTGTGCTTTTCCAGCTTTGTCAAAAGGACTGCTCTGAAACAGGCCTGTGAATCGGATTTGGGCACAATCAAGAAACATCAGTGTTCTGATGCTAGCAACACGATCAATATTCAGGTTCTTCAGAAAGCAAAATGACATGTAAAGTTCAATTTGGTGTTTTTACACGGGAAAAATATGAACTTTTTGGCTTCCAAAAAAGGGAACATATAGGCAGTTATAGAGGAAATTAAATATGAAAACACTGGTATATTTGTGTATCTACCACAGCGACAGGAAGCAGAAAGAAACTGCTTGCCAAGATTCTTTGAAGAAATATGCCCCTCACTTAATGTCATGTCCTATATGTTAATACAGATTAAAAAAAAACCTTTTCAGTTTTTGATGTGTCGACCAGATTTCTTGCTAACAGGTTACTACAAAGTAAGACAGTTTTGGAAGTGTCTGTGCTTTGAAGTGAAGATGCATAAACTCACGGCAGTTGGTGACGCTCCTCCAGGAAGTGAGGCCTACTTGAGCGTCCTCACAGGCGGTGGCATACGCCTGCAGTGAAGAACACAGGGCTGAGCGATTCCCTTCCTTTACACACATGTTGTACAAGCAGTTCCTGAAGAATGGCGAGGGGTTGACCACTGCATGACATGCCAGAAATGAACTATTCCCCGGGTCATTGATGTTGCCACACATCCAAGGATTCTGGTAGAGGCGCAAGCCTGTGCACGTCTGATACAGAGCATCGCAGTCACCATTACAGGTGAGGTCATCAGCGATGGACCGCCAGCCCTCTGTGAACTGTTCAGCAGACTCCGCCAGGCGTCCATTTGGAAGACGAAGGTCATCAGTGGCATTGCTATTGAAGACGCCACATAGACCACAAGTAATGTTGTAGAAGAGGGTGGAGAGGGAGATGTTGAGGTATCCCTGGCGAGTGTACTGGACACGAAGCAGACCACGGGACTCCACCACTGTAGCATTGCCTGGTGCTCTGTAGATCATCATTTTCTCCATCGGATGGACGTATGGGAGCACCACTGGTTCACCATTCACCTGGAACACAAAAGGTGACACAGCCATAGGTATGCAACAGCTAAACATAGATGAGAAAAAGGATTTTGCTCTGTAGAGAATATACTAACCTTTACGATATCAAAATCTATCCCTCCCATCTGAGCTTCCAGGTTAGCCACTGTAACTATCACAGGTCTTTTCCAAGTGGGGCCTTTGTTCACCAGCCGTCTGCCCATCTTCACCTCAACCATCGAGCCATTCGCTGGCACTGCACTGCACAGCTTCAGCAGGAAGTAGGAGCCGTCGTCTGGGATCAGCAGGAAGGTGCCATCAAAGGAGGCTGTCACCGAGTTCTGGTTGATTGAGCACACTCCCTCCCTCCGAGGGTAGCAACCCAGCAAGCCCACCTCCACCACACACACCTCGCCCTCCTTGCAGGAATCGTTGAAGCAGGAGACTTCCCCGGCAGGCCCGCAGGTGCAGCGGAGGGTACATTCACCTTCCTCACCACTGAGGCCTGCCCAGAAAGTGTCATTAAGAGGGTAATAGAGGTCGTTGTGCTCACAGCCACAGTCCTCAAGCTGAACACAACGGCTGCCGCTGAGAACATAGCCCGGGTCACACTGGCAGCCCTCAGTGCAAGGGTGAGCACAATACAGGGGAGCGGTGAGGTCCGAGCAGGAGGCCGGGCAGGCACTCGTGCAAACTTGGTAATGGCTGAATTCCGGACACGACAAGACTGAGAACCAGTAAGAGAGAAAAAACGATGTCAGATAACACAAGTGAATGAATGTAAGATGAAGAATCTACGTAGACTGAATCAAACTGAATCTCACCGCAGAAGGTACGAGATCTCCACGGTCGTATCGTGACACCAATGGCCTGACAGGCCAAAGCATAGGCCTGGATGGCGTGGCAGAGCGTGGTGATGTTATCCCTGTTGCTGCACATGTCATACACACAGCTGTACACAAAGGCCGTAGGGTCCACTACAGCTCTGCAGTCCCTAAAAGGTCCATCGGTTTTGTTGATGAGCCCACAGTAGTCTGAGCGAAAGTAGAAGGCTTCCGTAAGAGCGTCACACACGCTGCAGTTCTGGGCGCAGCCATCTGTACACCTCCAGTCTGTGTTCTCTGCTCGCCAGCTGCCCCCTAATTCCACTACGCTCTCTGCTAGCGAGCCGTCAGGAAGCACAGGATCATCGGCGGGGTCATCGTTGTAGTTACCGCAAAGGCCACAAGTGTTGTTGAAGTAGGAGCTGGGTAGGGAGATGGATGCATAGTGTTGGCCGTCGTAGGTTACCAAGAGTCCAAAGTCTGTTTCTAAAGCAATGGCAACCCCAGACTGGTATACCCTGATAGCACCAAGCTGGAGTTGGACCGGTAAAGTCTTCACCAAGCCGTCCACCTAGAGAGATGAAGAAAGGAACAATCAGAAAAGGAACAAAGGATAATGGTAGACATCTTGGTACTGTCACTTTCTTCTTCTACCTTTATCGTGACAAAACTCTTAAAACTTAAATCCTGTATTGTCTGCTTGTACTCGGATATTATGATTCATCCAGGTAGATGCATCCAAGAGATGATTAGTAATTGATTTACTGTCCAAACTACTCTAAATGTAGCCACATAACCCGACTTAACACTCAAAAAACGTGGTCCACAGATTCTCACCAGGACTGTTCCAAAACTGCCTTTGGGTAACATGACTCTGTGACCATACACCTCCACTGTGACATCTCGAAGCCAAGAAACAAAGGGGACCCCACGGTTCTCATTTTTGGCCTCGATGCTGAAGAAAGGCAGCCCCGCCACCTCCCAGCAGGGCCGAGCCAGCAGGTAGGAGCAGGTTCCCTGGAAGTGATAAAGGAAGCCGTCGAAGGTGTGGTAATGAGGGTCGCCAAATACCACGCAAGTGCTGGAGCGGGTTGGCTGGCAGTAAAAGGCCCCTTCTTGCTGCTCGCAGGTCTCCAGCTGCCCGCATGGAGCCTCGTGGCATTGCACCTCATTGTCAATGTCAAGGCAGCGGCATCGCTGTAAACACTGGTCAGACAGCCAGAAAACTTCCCCTCGTCGGTAAAAACGCCCTGGACAGGATGTGTGGAAGACAGAGAAGATATTTACAAGTACAGTTCTTCATAAGAGAAGCCTGTGTGGACATAAATATCAGTGTTTGACGTTTGAACTTACCATTGTAGCTGCAGCCATTGGCAGGATCTACCAGTTCAGTGTCTACGCGGAAGAACCAGCGCCCAGGGGTATTAACATTGGTTGTCTGTTCAATGTTCACTACATCATTTGACCGTGATCCCGGCAGGTTGAAGAAGTGACCAATGTCTCCACCATTAAAACCTGACTGAAAGGGGGAAAGGTGTGAGGGTCGTGAGGTGAAATGTTTGTCAGTATCATTGAAAGGATTAACATACGTACGAAATAGCCACGGCCATAGTGAGAATACCTGAGCTGTCGTCCCACCCAGTCCTGTTAAAGGATCTCCACCACTGGCTGTTCCCGTGCTCCATGTGATTTCTCCGTAGTTGAACATGGTGAAGGACGTCACGCTATCTGAGATTAGTACACTTTGGAATGTGTTCACCTTTTAATCAAACAAGAGGATGAAAATAGTTTTAAAAAGAGAAAAACAACATAACATAAGAAAAAGAAGAATGCCCCAACGGAGACGAAACATTTCAACATTCAACAAAAACATTTTGGGAATTACGATTGCCAACATTTGATGGAAATCATATTATATCGATTCAAAGTGATGTCAAGTTAATCTCATTTGTGTCCCCCATGGTTTTGGTGATTTGCAGATCAAATCATGTCTCGGTGTCTGCTCGTTAAAACAAGGATCTGTGGTCGTGAATTTCTTTTTTTCTAAATGTTCGAGATATAACTGCTGCTTCCACAGCTTAGCTGACCGAGCTAAGCTAAGCTAAACACTACTGTGTGGAAATGTGTTTGGACTTTACCGGCGTTGTCTGGCTTCCCCCATAGAAGGTGACTTGGTGCCATGTTGCAATAAAGACCCAAGTGGCTGTGAAAGTGGGTATGGTTTTGAAGTACTTCCGGACATCGTGCGTTGCCTTTTCCAGTATTTCTGGTTCGGTGGACTCTCGGTAGAACACATCTCCGCGGATGCCGTTGTGCACATCTGCCCAAAGTGGAGCAATGAACGATCGACTGTCACTCAGGGGAAAAGCTTCTGGTGTGAACTGGCTAACCTGCACGTTGAAGGAGATCACACCGTTGTTGTTGATCTGTGGGCAGAACACACAGGGTTGTATTTCATGCTTCATACATTGCAATAAATCATTTTAAGATGGATGGATGACACATTTCTGTGCAGTAATAACAGTTTTGATCAAGGCTTACATAGATGGAACGGTAGGGGATATTGAAGAAAATGAAGTGAATGAGCAAAGTAATTTCAGCAGAACTCCCATCATCCATCTTTGGAGTCTCTAGATCCCTATGGCTGAGTCCATACGGATACAGGATATCCTTACTACCTAAAAGGAGAATAAACAGCTCATTAAATTGACTTTTCTCCACCCTAAAAGATGAAGGAACTGATGTGGAGGATGACTTGTACCTCCCGTCTGTACAAAGATGCTGAAGAGGTGGAGCAGAATGACTGGACAGCCTGGCCTGACCATTCTTAAAAAAAACAGAGAAACAGAATGAGATGTCGATGCAACTGTCACATTATCTGTCTTGCCTTTTCCTTAAAGTTAATAGAAATGCAGGCAGACATGAGTCATAGGACAACTTCTCATAAACGAGGCCCTGAGACAAAAGTGGAGAGGAGGGAGAACCATCAAACCAACGTCACATTACTTCTTTAAGATCAGGCTCCCAGGTCTCCCCTGAGGAGCCCTGAAAAGGCCCCATTATACATGCCAGAACAATGTGTCAGGATCACATTTGCCTTACAGTCCCATGTGAGCCGCCAACAGTGGACTACGGGCCTCTCTGTGCCTCGATTCCCTGCAGCTGACCGACCTGGCCCGGTCTGCTCCAGTGTCTCTGTGTCTGAAGCCGCAAGGCTGCTTAGGACCTCATTACCACTTCTGTTTGGGATCCATCCATGCCTTGTTGGCTAAAGGGAGAGAGGCGTAGACACTGGGGCACTAATGGCTTTAAGTGAGTAGGTTTGAATTGCCGAGGTCCTTGCAGTGGCCCTTTGGGACTCTTCAGGGCTGGGCTTGGCAAGCTTCCCATTGGAAAAGGAGAGTGTACAGCCAAGTAGGCAGATTTTATTCTCTGTACATTCAGTGAATTTAAACATTAACTGTTATAACTTTGGGTACTACCACTGTTTTTTCTGTCACCAGATTTAATCTGCCAACTTTTAGAAGAGAAAGGTTTCTTATGCATGGCCGATTTATCAAAATTATAACTGAATGATGATCACTGGCAAGCTGGCCTGCTAGCTACTAGTGAACGTCATAAGGCGTCTTACATGTACATATAATTCTAAATGAAAATGAACAAAGGTTGGTGATGCATGATGTTATTTTTTTTGTATTGTTGTACACAAACATTGCAGTGAGGATAACAGGTGTTCAGTTGGCTTCAAGTTGCAGTTGATGCCGCTGAATACAAATCTAGAAAATTGACTTTTGAGTTGAGATTAATTTGCCACACAACAGGTGTGTAGTAATGTTGAAGTGTAATCCCCAAAACCTGGCTGAGCTCAGTCTGGACCAGCCACCTTTGTTTTAAATACGAACCAATGAAACCTTGATATGATTTAGGAAACTATATACCCGCAGCCCTACCTTTTAAATGTCCTAAATACAATACTGTTGATACGTAAGGTATGTGAGGATCATTCTCTCAAATCTTCTCTCTAATGTGTGAGTTCTATTCAGCTGGATGGTAAATTGTGTTCAGGTGGGCCAATGTTAGTGAGCACTGCTGAGAGAGGTCTGCTCTAATGTCATCAGCCTCTCATCATACATTGTCAACAGGAAGATTAACACAATTGCTCTTTTGACTCTCCATCTTATCTGAGTGGCGTTAACACGTTGCCTTTTAGTGGGGCAATTAAGATAAAGCCCCTGGGACGTAAAGGATGAGCAAGCCACTCCGACATGTTTATCTCCGGGGTCAAGCTCAGAGAGAGACAACTCTTATTGTATCAGGTAAGCCACATGCTTCATCAAAAGTTAGTTTGCTCTCGAAAGCTCATTAATTCAATTTCGGTACTTTTTTTGCAGTTCAGGTTGGAAACTGGGTTAAGTCCGAATTTTGACTTCATAATTGTGTTGATGTGAAAGGTTTTTGTCTTTTTCTGTCTTAATACTGACATTAGGGTAAATATACCTGCAAGAGCAGATCAGTGGTTCCCAACCTGTGGTTTGGGAACCAAAAGGGGTCCCAAGAAACAAACTAGATGATTTCTGTTACACAAATGTGTATCTCTATGACATTTGTAGTTGTTTGCTTTTATCTTTTGTTGAAATACTAAAAATCCCAAAAATAAATAATGTGAGTAGAAACGATCACTATTTGGTTGAGCTTTGATCATAACCTGTGATGATGGGGAGGGGGCTGAAGGAGACTTTCACCAAGTTTTAAGAGGGATGTTCTAGATACCAGCAATTATATTAGACCATGAAGCAAAAGTGAGATCACCAACAGCAGCCTATAGAGTGTAATAATGAAAGTTCAGGTTTCCCTTGCCACACAGTCAGGCCATGAATAAAGAAGAGGACATTTTGCTCTCACCTGCCTTCAGAAGATGGACATCAAGCACCTCAGTCGTCTAACCTGGCAACCTCCTTATGGATGTGTCCCATTCAGCAAAGGACCATCCACAGAGTGGTGGCGATGAAGGGAGTAAAATGAGGCAGTGGAGGGGATAGTTGCTGAAGTGATGAAAAGAGAAGAGGGTCTGTAGAGGAGCTGGATGTCCAGATAAAAGAGCACTCCTTGACCAAACCCAGCCCCACAGGGTTATCAGCAGAAGCAACAACAATCCAAAAGGTTTGTGTTGAGCAGTAAAACGATGATGTCCTTGCACGAAAAAAAGATTGAAAATAACCTGTTGAAGCTGTGGAAGGAGCTTTGCCTAAAAAAGCAGGTGCAAACTTTACCTGGGATACTGTTCAACTTAATCTGAGATCGGTGTTTGGGGAGGGGGGTAGGTGGGGAGGAGAAGGGAGTTGAGGGGAGGGACAGCATAGGAATCTGAGGAAGCGAGGGAGTGGAAACAGACCAATATGTAAGAAGAGGAGAGGAGATGTCAGAGATGTGGAAATGATGGAGGGAAGTGGAAAAACCAAAGAGAATTACTGCTTGGGGACATATTTTAAATGCAGTATAAAAGGAATGTTTAGCACAAAGAGAGGCTCTCATAACGGATGAATGTCAAGCCTTTTGTGCAGGATCTGTCATTAACACCTGCAAAGTGCCAAATGATGATAAAATATGTCTTTGCTGGAAAAATGTGGCGGAAACACTGCAGCCTTTATCTTTGTGGAACGATGACATTTGAATCATGTTTCAAACAAAGCATCTGAAGCAGCTTTTAAAAAACATTTGGAGATAAGTTCAATGTAAGTGGACAGTGTTATTGAATTATTTGTTTGAGAAGTCCTTAGCAAGTATAAAATAGAGACTTTGCCTTTGGATTGGACCTGAATTGTGGCAAATACTTTACCAGAGTTCATTCAGTGCAGCTAGGGCAGCTTCAGGGCACCGGAGCACAACAACTAGTAGTCCAGTCTCACTCTGGGGCATTTATGGACAAAAACCAGAAACACACACACAGTCTGAAACCTTGCTTTTCAAGCTCAGTGGTAGGTAGAGTTACAGAATTAACATGAGTCACTTTGGATACTCTGTGTACCCCCTTTTTTAATTTAGGAATAGCCTCATTTACAAGGTTACACAAGACACTGCATTTCAATAGATGCTGGAGAGATAGCGAGGGTAAATCTCAGGTGGATCCACGCTGTTAGGGTCTGGGAAGGAGAGGGCAGTCAGTTGGGTCTTTGTTGCAGGACAGTGGAAGTAATTGGAGAGGCAGGGAGCAAGATGTGTGAAAGGCTCCAGGTCTGAGGGCAGGACCCGGGCTCCCATTAAGCAGCACCGAGGCTCTCTGTGGAGGCTTCTTTTACACCTCCCACGTCTTGTCATGGAAATGGACACATACTCTTCACCAACCTTTGAAAGAGAACGTCGCACAAAGAGGGACCAAAAAAAAAAAAGGACTGATGACCCACTGGGCGGGGGAAGCTTCCTGATGTAGGGTTTTGCGTTTTGGGAAATGTTGAGGATGTAGAAGTGGGACGGATCGAGATCGCTGATGCATCTGGTTTCTCGCGCTTGCGCTCTTGCTTTCCCATTCAGTGACCCTCAAAACAGCTCACTAGGAACAGAAAACATTGAAAGGAAATCTCATAATGCTCTTTTTTTCTTCTCAATACTTTGGTGGTCAACTTGAAGCTGAGCTAATCAATATGCACAAACACCTTCGAACCTGGTCAGGTGACTCGTACGGCTTGATTTCATTTGAAGAATTCCGAGTCCCACAATCATTCACTCACATCCATCCTTTTTGCAACACTGCAACTTCGATGACTCAGTCTGTGACCTTTGTCTTGTGGTTGGATGCAATCAGCTCTTAACAAAAGTAATAAATGTCACCTTTGATGCTGAAAGATTGACCGAAAGGGAGATAAAAGCAATCGCTCTTAAGTTAGACAGTGAGCGGGGCCTTTTACGGGGGGCTCCGTGTGGCAGTTTATCGCCTGCCTGTGCACATTCAACATTTTGTACCTACGCAGAGGGGAAAAATGTAGAACTTTGAGGAGCTTTGAGAATGTCGGCTTGCCGCAAGGAGAAACCCGCACAGAGTACAAAAGATCCAAAGGTGTCCGCGTCAGCTCATGTCCGTAAGACCATCATCGCAGTAAGTATACCCGAAGGTTTTGAACATGGGAGTGGCAGAGTATCAGTGTGGCTGCCGGTGAGTGGCTCATACCACCTTTAAGATAGTTTGCAAGAGACAGAGACAGAAATGACATCAAAGGTTTCTCTGCAGTAAGAGGGCACCTTGTGGGAACAGGGTCAAAGTATCCAGCATCACACGTTTTGGAGAATCCATCAAGCCTGACCTTCACAAAGAAGGTCCTGGACTGGATACCCGCTGAGCTCTATTCGGCAGATACCTAATCCGTGGAGTGGGCCACTCTAATTCGACCCTGATGCCCAGCGGTTGGCTCTGCACCTGCCCTCCTCTCCTTCCTTTCCATTCACAATGGTGAACCTCCTTCCAGTAACCCAAACCTTCTTACCCTAGCGACTCCTTCACCTCGGCACACAATAGGCCCTGTTCAGCCCCCCTGCCCCCGATCCCACTTCATAATGCAATGGGGCAGATCAAGGGCAGATCAGAGTACCAACCGTGCAGCCGGGTCCCGTTTACGCAGCAAGGTGTGATCTGTACAAAACAACCGCATCTATCTTCCAACCAAAGTCTAAACTTGACCTCGTGAACATCTCTGAGAGACTGTACTTCGGCACAACGGTGCCTCGAGCTGAATGCTGACGTCAGCATGCTTACATCACCAATGACAATGCTAAGCAGGTGTGTTTACTTTGGTCTTATTTTAGATTATGAGTGATACACAGATTAGGAGATAGAAATCAGATAAGCTCCTTAAGAACTTCAGTCGTTACTTAGAGGTGATTTTTGGATTTTCATAATTCCAAACCAGTCACCAAGGTAAAACAGCTTCTACTGTATTTCTGAACGGTGCGTCAATGTCTGTGTTTAGGTCCTTGTTACAATCCAATAATATGTGGAGAACACCTTCACTCCCGAACTCTGAGAAGGGTTTCCTGCTGGTGACGGTGTGTTGAGGGGGGGGGGGGGGGTTGGCTTCCAGATATATTTGGCTTAGATATCCCACACAGGATTAGAGCCATGCTGCTTGGAAGAGAAAGGGGGAAAATAAGAGGGAATGCCCCAGAAACACAACACTGCCTGACACGTATGGAATGGACTTTTTGCAGCTCGACTAAAACCCGGCTGCCAGAATGAGAGAAGATCTGCAGAATACCATCTTCTCCACGACCAAGTGTTCACGTGTACATTCTGCCTGTAACGTGACACTCTTGTCTTTCATTAATGACCTTGAAATGGTCAACAGTAGGTAACATGCAAGTTCTTTTAGACCAGGTGCTTTATTATTGCACTAACTTAGTCTGAATATTTATATAGTTATTGCAATAATGCAGTGATGCGTGTTTGTTAAGTGTTTATTTCCCTGTGACAGTTTGGATAAAGATGATTGTTGGTGCATTAGTCTGGCTAACACTTTGATCTGGAGCAAGATATACATCTTGACAACTACTGGCCAGGTTGCCATATCGCTGATCCCCAGAGGATTAATTATAATTCATTTTGTGAATCTTAACTCTCATCTAGCACCGATAGCCGATCAAAACGTCATGGTCCATCAACACATACAACACATATAAACAGCGATGTTGTAAAAATGAAACACTGGAATTAGCTGAAATAATTATAATTTATTTCTTAAAGAGAAGTGAGAGCGTACAGGTGTAGATAAGGCAAGATGATCTCAAGAAAGAAAACAAGGATTTACCATCAAAAATATTTAGTTCCACATTTGAGAAACAGAAAGCAAACATGATAAATTAACACAAGGCAAACTATATGATAGATAAGCAACATCTTTAGATTTTAAAATCTGTATGTAATCTTTGTATTTGGTAGTACTGAAGGATGAGGGTGACAGGAGCACAGATAATACTTTAAAAGTATCAAAATTACAAATGCCCATCAACAACACACAGGAAACACAGTTTCCCTGGAATGACACATCTCGTACACATTTTAATCAAATATATATCAAGAAATATCCGCACATGCAAACCACCAACACATCAAACACTACTTTAGAAATACAATGCTTTATTCTCATCCCATTACTTCCCATGTAAGCACGAGAGATGTTCTGATACCACATCTCATTGCCACTGAATAGAGCACGAGCGGATTATAGGGTAACTCAATGCAACCTCCATTCATGTTTGTTGTTAGCTTTGTTATTTAACCAAGCAGGACTGTGCTGCCCACCACTGACCCCTGATAATGTTTTTAACCAGATGTGTTTGTTCACAATGTATCAACATCAGGGAGAACACAGGGGGGGGCAAGTGAGTGTTTAACCACAGGCGTGTCGTACTAGTTTGCACATGTGCAGTACCGATCGGACAGGATGGACGGATCAGGTATCGATTGACACAAGTCGTCATTTTTATGGAGCGCAAACGGGCTGATAAATGACATGATAAGGTGGTATCGGATCGGTGCATAGACTCGCATACTCGCCGATATCCAATCCAGCATTTTTGGCAGGAGACTGAGCATTTCCGCTACTTGTACCAGAACAACTCTAGAATGCACTCAATTATAATATAGTGTATAATAATGTTTATGAATAAACAGCGAGCAACATCTGTACTCGCGCTCAAAACTCAGCTTCGTTCAGGATTTTGGCGATCACAACAATCTGCACTCAGTATAGGGCTGCAAAATCAATCGAATATTAAGCACGATCACAATTTTGGCTTCCCAAAATGAATTAAATGAACGTGATCGATGATGACGGTGACGTTTAAAATGCGGGCTCCGCTCATGGAGAACTCTGCCGAAGCTAACCGCCAGACGGAGATGTTTTGGCTACAATTTTGGGGAGTTCTCAGGCCCACCCACCCTACAGCAGCGTGTGAAAAACTTTCATGAATATTGCGGCTGCAGTGGAAGAGGCTGTCAATTGCCACGACCCCCGTCCTGTGAAACAGCAGACGCTGGAAGTGTCGGGTGTGTAAGACGGATGTGAAGGAGAGACTGAGGTGACTGGGTGAGGGACGAGAACCCATTCTAACCTAAATGCAGCGGAAGTGTCCGTGACACAGCGGCGGGCGGGTGTGTGGTTACCATACCGACTGGGCCTCATCGCTTCTCAACCGCCTCTGCAGGGAGAGAGCTACTTCATTCACGGGCTGGACGGCCAGAAGACCTGCGGTAACTTGAGCGTCGACGCTCCTTCTGTTCTCCCTCACAGACCCAAGCTCACCTCAGGCTTGTCTCGTCTTTCTGCCGGGGCGTCTTGACTGAGCAGCAGCTCCAATGTGCTCTGCGTTATCCCCCCCCCCCCGCCGACACACCGCAGTTACGATTTCAGCTCGGGGGTTATCCGAGGGGTACAAAAAGATTTTTTTATTATTTTTTAATACTCAAATAATTACCAATAAGTTCCATGCATGGCACAAGCAAGGGGAAGCTTTTTCATCCTAAAATCTTAAACCTAATCGGATAAACACTTCAATTGTAAAATAGTTTTAGTGCAAATTGTGCATTCAGTTGGTAATTATGCAGCTGTTTGTTTTTTGTACCATGTCTAGATTTGCATGATATTTTTCATAATTGAGATGTAAACTGCAGTCTTACCTCAAGCAACACAGAAATGTGCCACTCAAAAGATACACGCTATGTGAATGTGCACACTCCATACATGTGCAAATAGACTATTGTATAGATTTATTCAGTGTGGTGGACAGCGATCATCTCTACATTCAAAGCTGAACAAATTCACCTTCTCATTCGAAGTAAGTGTTCGTCTGACCGATTCATCCAAAGCCGGACTCAAAGATCGGAGGAGCTGCAGTGACTTTTGACTTTGGGCACAACGAGAATCTCATCCCCATCTCGGATGCTGTAGGAATGCAGGGCCCGGCTGCCCCACTTCAACTCCTCTGGTCCCAAGACCGAACACATCTCCCGGTTGATGTAGAAGAGCCTGATCCCACTGGTGGGCAGCTGCAGCAGAGCTCGGAGCCGTTTCTTCAGGTCGCCTACCGTCTGCTCCAGACGGAGGCTGACGGCCTCCACCCTGTCACCCAGGCGAACATCCACCATGGTGCAGCGGGGGCTCAGGTCCACCTCCGCCAGCGGGGCCAACTGACCATACTTTGATACAAGGCTGTGGTACCTGGAAGGAAGCATGTCAGATCACTGACGGGTTTTTGCTTTTTTGTTTTTGTCGACTGAATAGAACCAGAAAAAGTAACCTGCATCATATGATCATGTTGGTCTTTAAACACTCTTATTAAGAGGTCAATATCTGTTAATTTGACTGAAGACTGTTTCCATTAAAACTAAAAGGAATAAATCAACATTTTGGGAAATACACTTATCCTCTTTCTCTCCATGAGTAGAAGCACAAAGCATGAGGACTGGAAGAAGCAGGAAACACCTCTCCTGGCTTTCTCCAAAGTCCAAAAAGTCAAATAATAAATCTACCACCACCGCTAAAACAAATCGATTGCCCCGCTGCATTTGTGTTTTTAGGGCTCTAGACTATTTTCTCCCTCGTGTACCCTGTGTTGTGTTTAATCAGCCGCTATGGTTGTGCAGAGGAGGGCGATATACGACAAGCGGCCCCGTCCGGACACAAGCCAGGGACGTTGCAATTATGCACTCTCTTATTCTTTGTGCCAACTCCTCCAGCTCAGCCCAAAATGTTTTGTGCTATATTTCATATTTATCCTTGAATTTTGGGCATTTCCACTTAAAAACTAGCATAAAAAGAGGTAAATCGAAGCGTCCCTTGTGTGTGTGTGTGTGTGTGTGTGTGTGTGTTTAGAGGCAGAGATACACCGAGTTCTCTGCCTCTTGGTAGCCGTGAGAAAGCTCTCAGCCACCTCAGGGGAATGCGTGTTTGAGATAAGGACCCAGGAACGATTAAATAAAATCCAGGAGAAAGGGCCTGTGCTTTCAAAGCTACTGTAACAGCTGGGCCAATCAAAGCAATTTCCCTCTCCTCCCCGACAAAGCCGATCCCCTGGCCACGGGGTTTCTGGCCAAAACCTGTGGTCCACCCTGGGAATTCTCCTCTAAGGCCACAGTGCACAAAGTGCCATTCTAAGAGAAGCCATTTAGCGAAACAGGCTTTCATTTAAAGGTGGTTAGCATGGTATAATGGAGCAAATAACGCCGCAGGTGATAACAAGGCAGCATTCCAGTTGTCTTTTCAAGCATTCTTCGATAATGGAGAGTAAAGTAGCCGACGACAGGGTCAGTATCGGCTCCATAACCTATCTAGAGCAGATCTCTTTTGGTGTTTCATCTTCACTCTCTCCAGTCCTCTGGCTGAAAGATAACCTGCTTAAAAAGTTAAAATGTCGATTGCTTCTCTTCCCTCCCAGGCTGGCCCTCAATATCCACTGTTCCAGGTCCAGCGTTCCTTTCAGTCCCTCTCTACTTATTCTACTGGATACTCAGATTTCGTTTTCAACCCAGTCCTCTCTTTCACTTATTCCTTGCAGCTAATCCTTCCTGTCCAGCCAACACATTTGTTTCTTTATATTTGTTTTTCCCACAACTCCTTTTCCTTTACCCAGATTATTCACAATTCTCTGCAAATCCTTTGGAGAGTATTGAGGTGTATCAGTCTCTACCTGTCTGATTTATGGTTTGAGCTGCGTTTATAGTTACTCAAAGCCAGGCTGTGTCGGATTTGTTCACTTGAGAGGCTGTGACCCACCCTGCAGGGCTCTGATCTCTCTGGGTAGCAAGGCCACAGCTCCAATCCGAAAGGTAAGGGGATATCGGTGTGTTCACTGCTTACAGAGCGTGTCAGACACCCCCGTAGCACCCACGTGCAGTCACGGTGATCCCTAACCTCGGGGACCTACACCGAGAACCTGGCTCCGAAACAAGACCACCAATATGTTGCAGTCACTAACAGGAAGCGGTGGCGAACGGGACATGATGCTATGTGTGACATAAAATATGTGCAGCGTCATCACCAAAAATACATCCTGGATCTTCACAAAGGTCAAAGAGCACTCGTCTGCCATAAGAAAAAGTGATTCATAGCCAGGAGCTCCATTCCAGCTCCAGTGACATCAGAAAACAAATCAATCTCTCAACTTAAGGTTTGAGGTTGACAGAGTAGGTGTATACATGAAAAAAACAACTGCTACCTTGTGTATCACTTTTCCAATCAGAGAATTCCCTGCACAAAGGACTCATTGAGCAGCGAGAGACTGGTGGCATTGTCTCCCAAAGGTTAGTTTCCCCCCAGTCAGAGACTACACCTTCCTTCACAAATCCCTCTCCAACATTCTGCTGAGGTTAAGTGGAATGCAGTCGGTGAAGAGCACTGGCAATTATTTGACCGCTGTCAGCCCCCCCCCCCCTTCAAGAAGGGCTTTCCAAATATTATATCACATACTGTTAACATATTGAGGACAAGGAGTGGGTTGTTGCTGTTGTTACAACTTCACAGGTGTTCACAGTGAACTTGGAAGCACTTTGTGCGACATATTCAGGCTCCTGAACGATAAGAGCTATGAAAACAACGACAATCATTGAGATAAATACCTGCCAGATACAAATACACGCAAAGCTCCACCTTAATATTGCATTGAAGCACGAGTAACTAACTGGTGATGGAGATGGAAGAAGTAACATTTAAGAGTGTAGAACTCATGAAAAACACATCAGCAATCACGAAAAAAAAAATCAAAATCAGGAGTACGGTGATAAACGTGTGTGTGCGTGTGTGTGTATAGTACAAGCATACTGTACGTCTGAGTACCTCTCAGGACGTTCCTGTTCTGGGTAGTCCTGGTAGTAACGGATGAAAAGCCTCTCAGCATCCTCTCTCTCTCCCTTTGACACTGAACTCCCGTTCAGCAGCATGACAGATGGCAGCCTGCAGGCAGGGACGTTTGCAAGTGTGAAGATGAGATAGGAAATAAGAAAACATGCCATCCTGCATGGAGAGTAATAGTTTGATGTGTGTGTGTGTGCAAGTTCAGACTCACTGTGCTAAAAGGAGGCTACGTCTTTCGTGGGTGGCGTAAGGCTGCAATAAAGGAATCCCCTTTGCTTTGACCTCCTCCAGCTTGGGGAAGTAATTCAGCCTCTCAATGTCCTCCCATTTGCTAAGCCCTGAACAACACAACAACAGAGTTGTTTTAGGGCCACATAAAGTATTTAAAATTCCCACCATGCACTGAATACTGTTTCATACTGTGGATGAAAATGTGCACAGCCTCCCCCCCCCCCCGTCCCCGTCCCTCTCAGACCTGAGTTGTTGAGGTTGATGCTGCGCAGGTTGGGAAAGAGCCGCTGCAGTGTGTCGGGACTGTCCCCCACAGAGTCCACACTGTTATTGGCCAGAACCAGTGTTCTCAGACTCGGGTACATCTGCCCAAACTTGCGCACTTCGGCCCATTCCTGCAGCTGGTTGTCTGTGATCTGCAGCAGGCGTAGCGACGGACAGGACGTCTGGGATTCGGACACAGTGTTGTAGCCATTCAGGCACAGGAAAAGCTCCTCCAGCCTGCATCATGACGTCAGTTGGTTAAAGTTGAGAAATACAAATATTTTTGACGACATAGAAATCGACACTCTTACGGCTGATGGTCTGATGTAGATGCGTCATAATTAAGCTGAGACTTCCATAACCAGTTCAAAGTTCCTCACAGTAACTTTCAGCAGTACATTTTCAGCTGCGGGTTGATACACATTTGGTGCTCAGGTGAGTATTTACAGCAGCAGCTTTCAGCTATATTACTATCTTTGACATGATCACCAATAAGGACACATATCTGCTGTGTATACTGGTCTTAATACTTCACCGTGCAGTCATTCTATTACCAACCACAGTCGATCACTTACTCTGGCGTATGTTGCGTGAGCGTGTGCACGGTGTCCCAGCTGATTTGTGTGTTGATGAGGACAAGTTGTCGGACCCTGGGGAACACCTCGGCGATGCTGGGCTCCAGCTCGACGCCGCTCAGAGGGTTCATGCTCAGATTGAGGAAGTCCAGGTGGGGGATGTTGGAAACGATGTCGCAGATCTGGAAACCCACAAGCATTAACAGAAATAAAAAATGAAGCAATAAAAGAAACGTGTGTGTGTGTGTGTCTCCCTGTAGGCTTTGTAAGTCTTTGAAGGACACCCACCTCTGTCCAGTCGTTAAGCTGATTGTGGGACAGGTCCAGCTCTACCACATGGGCACAGAACACTGCAATGTCGGACTTGTCTCCAGCTTTACGGATTCCAGAGTCACTCAGAACCAGTCTGCTCGGCAAGAACAGGCGATCTGCAAACAGACGATACGAAAATGTAAAGCTGTAGGCGACGTCAGTGCTGACTTCGCACAATCAATGTCCCGGTGATCGTAATCATGACGTAAAACCCGGCATCGTTCATCTCTCAACCTTTCACAGGGGATCCTTGCGGGCTGGGCATCACCACGACTCCTTGGCCGTAGGGGAAATTCTCCGGGCTGTATTTCTCACAGAGGACTTGGACGAAGGTGCGCACCTCCTCCTCATCAGAGGACGGCTCCATGGCGCCAGCCCTGAGCAGGTATCAGAGGCGAAGACAAAGAAAGAGAGGGTGCAAACAAACACAGTCAGTTCATTTCAGCAGGCTCTAATTTCCATTTCTCTGCCATGATGGCGACCTGGACGGCTTTTTCCAAGTCACTTGCGACAATATTCACGATTATCCAGATAATGGAAAGTCAGCACGATCAACTCATTGTTACCTATTTTCATCCCGATCGGCCATATAATCCGGCCACAGCTCAAAGCAGGAGCAACAACAGTAGTTTAAAAAAAAGGAAAACAAGGTAAACATGCACAGGAACGAGCAGTCAGGCCGCTATACAGAGCGTTTAGCTGAAGCTAATATGCAGCCCCCTGCCTGGGTGGGCTGTTGAAATAAAAATACAATGACTATTAATAGCCTATATGTACTGTACAGGTGTTGACATGGCTGTCAACCGGATTCACACCATCTCACTTGGTCTCCTCGTTGGCAGATACTTTTCTTCTGAGTATGTGTTGCATAAAAAGGTCTAAAAATAACCCATCAACGCAGTAGCATGACCGACACAGAAGCAGAAACGTGAGAGGCGACGCAGCACCGACAGGAACAGGTGCACAGTTGACACCGATGCACTCCTGAGTGCAGCTCCACCACCTGTTCCTGCTGAAAGCCATGTTAGTGTGGTGCTGAAACAATTAACAACCGATCAGCGGATTCACAGAAAGCTGTTAAGATCTCGTTGACAATGTTTAAAGCAAAATGACCGAAAAGTACTTTGATGCATGCTGCATTAATCTATTAGTACACAAAGACATTATTTATATTTGGTATGATTTTGTGATGACATCACTCATAACAGAGGATATTGCCGTGAGTTTGTGCGTCCACACACACACACACACACACACACACACACACGGCACCCAGGTCTCACCCTACTCCCTTCAACCCCGATCAGCCCTATCGGTTTCAGACAAACGGGGTCTGATCATCTTAAAAACTCAGCCCGCCTGAGGAGGTGTGTTTGCAAAATGGCTGAGCGTTACGTCCGGACTGCGTCTGATGTTTCTGTCATAGATAGTTTCTTGTTTCACAGGTTCCCTGATTCATACCTCTGATGTCGCAGAGACCAAAGGGAAGCCTGTTTTCCAACTTCACATCAGATCACACGCTCCCCTGCTGCTGCTGAGAGAAAATGTTGATGAGAGCTTTGATGAAATGAGAAGGCAAACAACAACAACAACAAACAAAAAAGGAGCGATAAGAGGGGTTGGGAACCAGAGAAAGCTAATTTATTCATGCAAATATTAAGAGTCTTCTAGAGCTGCACAATGGCAGAAAAACGACGCCGGAAGACGTCAAAATGAATGAAACTTGCATTTTACGGATTATAACTTTAGAGTGCCAGCTGGGTTCCTAGCAGGGCCAAGCAGGTTTGATGAACACATGCCAGACTAGGTTGATATTCTCCATTATTAAAAGAAAAACATCTATTTATAACCTCTCCACATAAAGTTACATTTCTAGGGTCACCAGTTACACTTCCTGGGTATTTTACATAGAAACCGTTGTTTAAAAGTTCTTCAAGTCGGCATGACGAACAAGCAGCAAGGTCCTAATAAGAGTTCAACTTTTAAACTACTCGCTACTGCCCTCCGCGGTGTAGTTTAGTGGCAACACTGCAAAAAAAATGTAAAGATTCGGTTTTACATGAAGTAACAAATTGATTTTTATTGACAAACTGATGCCGAATTAAATGGTGACCTATAACGATAAAAAAAAAAAAAGTATTATTGTACCTTCAATGCACTAACTAGCAAGCAAGGGCAGTTTAACAGGTTGTTCAACCTGGTTTGGGGAAACATTCTTCAACACGGTCCATTTGGGGGCGTTTACGACCGAGTCCATGGTTGCACAATGTAGCTGGCGCACAAAACGAATGTACAAAATAACGAATTTAAACGTTGTCGTTTTAGAAGTAGCAGTTGTCACATCGTGTATCCATTGCACAGACACGCAAGCTCACGACAGTGCGTCACAGTCAACCTCGAAAAGGTGCGCAATGTAGCAGCAGTGTCGCCGCCTTCACCGAGGTACTGATCTTTAGGGTCGTCATCAACGTCGCATGTGACTCTCCACGTTGCATTTTGTAACTGATGCGGTTCATTTCGAGAGCACGGCACTCACCGTCCTCGGAAGCGCCTCGGTGTTCTGTTTGTTGTTGTTATTCTTCGGTTAGTTGACAGTTTAAGACACGCCCAATTTTCAGGAAGTGACGTTGTTTAAATGTCTTGTTTTTCCCCCTCGTTTGCTTCACTGTATTATTCTTTTCAAAGACTATACACAGATTATAATTCAAGCATTAAAGAGAGACAACATTTAATGTAGTGAAACTGTAGTTTACATACTGTACATATTCATTCAAATGTAGACTTCCTGTTACTTGGTCCTTTTAGTGTTAGCTTAAAAGAGAAAAAGCTGAAGAAGAAAAGTAGCTGTTAAAATTTCACCAAATACAGAAAGATATCTGTTGTCTGAGTTCGACATGTATTTATCCATTTGACTTCATTTATAATGATTCGCAGCTGAACATTGTGACGGAGGCTTTAATGGGATGGAATAGATCTGCCACAGGCTGCCACCAGATGGCAGCGTTGTGCGGAGGGAAAAGGATGAGTTGATCTTCCTGGGAGAAACAAAGTAGCAGACCACCGTGTATGTGAAGAGCCATCCACCAAAAAAGCAGTGGTGGAAGAAGTACAAAGATCCATTACTTAAGTAAAAGTACCAGTAGAAATAAAAAAATATATAAAAAACCTGATTAAAAGTAAAAGTCCTGCAATTAAGCAAATGTAATCATCAGCTCAATGTGCTTCTTTAGCCACCAGTGTGGCTGTTGGGAGCGGTGCTGGATGGGATGCTGGACAGACACACACCATTTGGCCATTAAATGGCCAATGCACCCACAGTGAACCATTGTGTCTGTGTATATGATTATCAATTACATTTATTTGAGGTCCTGAAGGGTTTATTAAAGCTCGCCAGACTCCATTAGATTTCCGTCTCTTTTAGGAAATGTCTCTGGATAGTTTGCTGTGTCGTAGAGAAAAGCTACAATGAATATATTGTTGTACTGCCGGAACGGCACAAAAACAGATTGTTTCAACATTATTTCCAACAGCACCATGTTCCAAACCGAGTCAACAGACACCAATCTGTTCCTAAAACAACTCACGGATCACAGTTATGGTCAATTCAAGCATTGTGTTCTTGCTTTCTCTCCAGATTGTCAGGAGTTGTTGTGGATGTGTCTGTCCAAGTGCCGCCAAAGCTCTTCAGAGATATACAATGATTTTAACCCGTCACTGCAGGGGAATATGGTCACAAAGAAGCTGACAAAGGAGTTGGTTTCATGGAAAAAACAGAAGGTCTCCGAGATGAGTTTGACAATTATTCCACTGCAGACAATAACCACAATTAAGAAATTACTCTAATTAGACAATCAGGCGACTCAGCTGGAGGAGCCTAGTGTTTTCTGGAAGCTATAAAAAGGAAATGATGTCACCAGAGTGTCACAGGCCGCCCTGCCGACATCTTGGGAAGACTCTCATCACTGAACCGGCTGACACTTAGGTTAATCCTCAGGTTGTTATTTAAGTGCAGGGATTAACTTGTAAAAGCATGCTATATATGAGCACAGAAATGAATGGGACACGGTTCACATGAGTTTAGTTTATGAGCATGTAACGAGAGTATTCATCAATATAAACAAGGTATGGCACACGGCGTGAGAGTCAACAAGACAGATCAGTCAAGAAAGAGTGAGGAAGATGAGAAGAGGGGGAGGGGCCAAACACTCTCCTAATCCAGAATGATCCAGTGAGTCAACCTCAGTCCACAATAATCTGACAGTATCTCACTCTCTGTAAACAGAGTCAGAGGAGTCCAAAAGCAGCTGCTGGATCCTTTAGTCTTGTGTACACCAAAACTCAATTTATTCTTTTGCCTCGACTGGATTATCTCCATTATTATCATAAGAACTGGGACAGCGACACATGGCGCTCCTGAGGTCAGGCTGGCTGTGGAGACAAAGTGAGTAGAGGCCGGATTATTCAAGCCTATGTGTTATTGAAGGAAGGATGATAACTTTGGCTTTCATAATAATTGCACAATTCCAATACCTATAACATGAGCATTGCTTTTCTCTCTCTCTCTTCATATTAGCTTCTTTTTTTTTAAATTACAAACTGCACGACTTTCCTGCTTTCCGCATTTTGTTATTTTCTATGTGATTGCACAAGTACAACACCAGAGAGAGAGCGATAATACAATCCAGAAAACATACACATTGGTATTATAAGCCATTTCTGCCAACAGATCCCCTTAAATGCTCCACACAGTACGTATAAGTGAAAACTGTAGCTGTTATGAAACTACAACCTTTGTTACTTCTAAAATTGATCACAGCACCGACTCAACAATTACTTGACCATCAATTTGAGCTCAATAAATGGTAAATTTCTTAATTTTGACTCATCCTACCCCTTCCAGCATGAACACCGATGGTCCACTCACTGTGACGTGTCTCCCCTCTAGCTTCCCTCTTAAAACGCTGGAAGCTGAACTGGTGTGACCTTTGGATAGACGGGAGTCTTTGCTTCTATAAGACCGACAGCAGGCGAGAGCTGGAGCACCGCGTCAGCCTCAAGACAGCATGCGTGGATGTGAGGTCGGGCCTGGAGTGTCCAGGTAAAGCGAGCTGCCTTGAGCCTTTTCGGCAAGTCCATCTTTAAAAATAAATAAAGATGGACGACTGAGCATTGTTCAAACCCACACACATTCATCACAGGGCAAGACAGGCAAGGCCAACACTTGTTTTTCCATGCACTGATCCATCTTTAGGTTTTGGGCTTCTTCATGTCTCCTTCGGGCTAGTGGAAAGACAACATCCACAATACACGTTAAAAGTGCTTCATTTACTACTTTTGCAAAGATTTCTCATAAATTCACTAAGTTAGCATTACGTTATGGCTCATTTGCATATTTAAACATACACCAAACTTTACACTTTTATCCATATTTTGAAGTGGTTCAGCTAGTTGGCAGACAGATGGGTTTATTTAAGATGAACCCATGTTATAAATTTCAAGAGTCCGATCGGTAGGTGTACTGATGATGCTATGGTGCTTTTGAAGTTCCTCATAGAGGAGCCATCTACACCAAGAGACACGGCAAAGAAATTCAAAATGTCCTCACATGTGATTTCAGGCCTTCATCTAGCCTTCCAGTCACTGATGGCTGATTGGACTTGTACTGTAAAACCATCCGATTGCACAGTGTAGTCCCAAATATTCATCGTTGTTTACACTACTAGCGCTAAACCGGAAGAACAAATACAACTGCGTTTGATCCAGAAGTGAAAAATAGGCGAGGCAGCAGAAGTTTAATGTACTGCATAATAAGTATTTAGTATGGAACTAGAACACTGGTTTTGTTTGAGGATTGCTCTGCAGGGGCATTCAGCAGCCGAGTACGAGAGCATTTCACAGACCCAGATGCCCCGTATCAGCGCACACACAGATCTTTCACCACACATTTTCATGCAAGGACAACAATAGGCACAGCTTAAGAAAAATATGAAATGGTTTCACAAAGAGAAGAGCAAACCAAATGTCTTTCGTAGTGTAGATATTGGATCCATGCAGACCTCCCTAAAGCTTTATATGGACCTCCAGTACCGGTGTGAAAACATGAAAACATGACTAAAGCTGTTCTTAAGGCTCACAAATGGCTCGACTCCTTAAAGAGTCTCGATATCATGTACTTTGTTTCATCAAGTCATAAAGTATTGACAATATAAACATTACAATCAGTTTGAGTATCAGCAGACTACTAGTTTGTAAATCTTATAAAAAGTTCATGTGTTTCACTGATTTAATTGAATCAGGAACATAGTCGATATCTTCCGAAATGCACGATTTAATTGGACCCAACTACACTTAATGTATGATCTTCCTTTCTTTGAGGTTTTGACTGACAGAAGACATGATGACAACATGCTCATGTTTGGGTGAATGTCTTCTTTAACTGCAGGTGTGAGTCCACCGGAGAGCAATCCCAGGGAGAATCTCATCGTGGTTCAGCTCACAAGCGGCTCAGCAGTCAACCTGTGTGCTAACAGCGAGGATGAATCCATGTAGGTCCTCTCACTTCACTCTCGTCTGCTCTGCCTCCTTTTACCAGTAGTGGCATGCAACTGAGTACATTTACTCAAGTACTAGGCCTACTTAAGTACACATTTGAGGTACTTTTTATTTTATTTAACCTTTATTTAGTCAACATGGTCCCATTGAGATTTAAAATCTCTTTTCCAAGGGGCTCCTGGCCAAGATGGCTGCATAAAAGATTCACACATAAAAGTACACACAAAGGACAAATAACAGACTTACTTTAGTGTGTAAGCCTATGACTTAAATCGTATAGGCCTACTTACACTTAAATGTAAGCGGTATTGACGCTACAGAGCTGTCCGCCATTGTCTGTTATATTAACCTTGTCGTCACAACCGCATTGCATTGTTGGAAATGAATGCCGGTCTGGTGTCAACGGAAAATATTTTACTGCACGATGTGTAGTTTTACTTTTCACATTTTGCTAATAATACTTACATACTTTTACTTAAGGAAGGTTTTGAATGCAGACCTTTTACTTGTAGTTATTTTCACAGTTATTTTCCTGTAGAAATGATGAATACTTCCTCCACCACTGCCCTTTACATCCATCAGTTCTTCTTTCCTTTTCATGTCTTTTTCAGAGCGTGGAAACTGACTCTGTTAGACGCCAGGAGAAACCCGGTGAGTGATCCATCGTTCTCCGTCAGACCTGAGACATAATTCACTCTCAGTGATGTTTGCTAACGGTTTTCTGCCTGTAGCTGTTCACATACGACCCATATGACGACTCCTACCAAGCCGTCCCCGTCAACAGCTACCATACTGTCTACGTCACACCTGGAGCAGGACCAGGTATTTCACCAAAATGATGCAGGACACACAAAAGATAACCTTAAGCTGCCTTTGATTTAGCAACCATAGACTCAACTTATTTCATTTTGACTACTTTTAGGCCACCAAATAAAATGATTTCTCTTTGTCTTTTCTCTAAGGAACCCACCAGGTGGTTGTTCAGAGGGACCCATTTGATGGAGTCATGGAGCACCTGGCTCTGGGATTGCTGGCAGGCATGGCAGCAGGGACAGCCATGCGATCCTTCCTCTGGATGCCCTTCTTTTTCTGCTGAGATCATCTCCATCACTGACATGACGGCACAAGCCAGGAAGTCGATTTTTTATCCGACTCTTCTTTAATCTGCTGCATGGATTTTACACTAAAAAGCTTGACGAAACTGTAGTGGGAAATAAATTGATGTATTCAAAGATAATTATGAATGGTGATCTAAAATCATTGGTTGGTTACATACAACTAACAAACCATCAATGTTTGAACTGCATTGCTCTAGTTTGATAAAACAATCCAAACTCAGGGTCGACAAATTAGCTCTTTAAAGTTCTTTAAAATTTAAAGTGCTTCACATAAAACCATTAAAAGCATCAAAACATAAGGCAAAAGTAAAGGAGATTTAAAACATACATTGAAACAATAATTGATGTCTCCCTGAGACATTACGCTGCACGCAATCAACCATACACTGCCGCAATTCTGCAATTACTCGCACACAAACCACGTCTGGAAAAGATCTCTGCCGATCTGCGTTTTATAGCACAACAGCATATTTGGCAAATACAAGAACTGAAATAAAGCTGCGATTTGTTTCCCAGCTGAGTATGGGTGGAGCACATTGTCTTTATAAAAAATATTAATCTTTCAGCATTTAAATGGAACCTCCCCTTCTGTTACTCCTCTTTAAATGTGACTTTTCTCTGAGCATCTCCATTCACTTGCCCTACAGCCTTCGCTCTGCAGTCTCCTAACTTTCCCTCCGCTTGGAGTTTCCGGATCAGATCATGGGGACCCTTCCCCATCAGAGCCGACGGGTGCCTGTAGGAGCCTCCCAGGCGGTCCCACAGAGTGAAGTACTGGCCGTAGTTGTAGTCGAAGAAGAGGTGGTGGTCAGTGTGGTGAGCCGAGCCGTTAATGGCGCTCGTCAGAGCGCCGGGGACGCGGTAGTCACCGTCGTGGATAGAGATGGTCCAGATGTTGACGAAAATGTACAGGGCCAAGTAGAGCACCTTGTGGAGGGGGAAGAGGAAGGGGTAGATGTGGTATGGGAGTCCCTGCATGAAGCCGTCGACTGGATGAAAGGCGTGGCTAGCGAAGGGAGAGGGGATCTTCCACAAGTGGTGTGGTTTGTGAAACAGCTGTCGGGGAGAAGAAGGCAAAGAGGTCGGAGAGAGAGAAAGTAACCGCTTTCTGTGAAAATCATTTTATATCATGTCCTTTTATATATGGTTATGATAAAAACATGTGAAGACACTACAGAAGATATGAATAATGGAGTTAAGAATAGATGCAGTGAATGTGGTTCCTGCATGTTGTATAACTTTGGTTAGGGACTAAATGACAAAATAATAATTCATACCTGCTGTCCTGCTCTTTATTTGTGTTGTGTTAACCCTAACCCCTAACCCTAAAGGACGTTTCTGGAGATCAAAAGGATATATATATATATATATATATATGTGTATATATATATATATATGTGTATATATATATATATATATATATATATATATATATATATATATATATATATATATATATATATATATATATATATATATATATATATATATGTGTATATATATATATGTGTATATATATATATATATATATATATATATATATATACATACACACACACACACACACACACACACACACACACACACACACACACACACACACACACATATATACAAAATAACATTCAATAAAACATGAAATATGTCTTTTGGCTGGGCCAATATTATCTGCTGATGTTATTTGGGGAATATGGCTGTCACTAAATAACAAGAAGTTGCCAAACAGAAATGAAACCTTGACAAATAAAGAAAGAAAACCCCACATTTGTACTCACCTTGTAAATACTCTTATGATGTAGGAAGCGATGAATCCAGTAGATACACATGTCAGTGAAAAGCAGGAAGGAGATCATACTCAGGAACAGCCCCGGCCAACCTGAAAGCACACAGACCACGTCACCGCACTTGGTACGTCCTTGTAAACGACAAGATAACAGAACAACTGAAAGCTGGTGAGGTCGCTCTTCAACTCACCCAGCGGAGACTCATCGACGGTGTCGTACAGTTTGCTGTATCCTCTGACTTCAGCGAAAAACAAGGCCACTGTGGGGATGCTGATCAAGGGAAGAGAGGTCATCGCATATTTGATCTCCCTCTGAACCTGATTCTAAGTAGGATAAAAAAAATATACAAAATGGATTTGGCAAAAATTGGAAAAATATAAACAGATATAAACGCCAGCCTTTTCCTTTACGGTGACTCTTCTCTCTTTAACGTTGTGTTTTGTGGTTTCGACCACAGCTAAAGACAAGACACTTGACTGTGTCCCAGCAACACACAGTTCTATTTCATCCTTACTGACCGCCAGAGGCAGTGCTTCACACTGGATATCTTCCGTCTTGCGCATGCACAGGTCGAATATTTATATCAACAAAGTCACGTGTAACCTCGGATGACCCCCGTCGTCTATAAGTTCCGGTGTCATCCTGAGCTACGGTTCTATGAATCCTGGATGACCGCCAGAGTTCTTGGTCACTCGGAATCCCGTGAACTCGCGAGAAGATTCCATAGGACTGAGCTCAGGATGACACCGGAACTTATAGACGACGGAGGTCATCCGAGGTCACACGTGACTTTGTTGATATAAATATTCGACCTGCGCATGCGCGAGACGGAAGATATCCAGTGTGAAGCACTGCCTCTGGCGGTCATCCAGGATTCATAGAACCGTAGTTACATTCGTAACTTTCGTTTTAAACAATAAGACCATTTCAACCATTATTCATATTTACTTAAAGCTACAACAAGGAAACTTCACATTGTGTTGATTTTGGCGGCCCCTGTGGACAAAAGCGGTAGTACCGGCAGAGTAGCAAAGCAGTCTGCTCCAGTCTGGAGAAGGATTGTCTGGCCAGGTGTGAGGTGTGCCAGGAGGCAGGATTTGAACTTCTCTCGCAAGCTTTTTATTTTCATTCTTCACAAAACAATTTTTGTCACTTTTCTAGTACATTACATTTATTTAGCTGACACTTTTCACCAAAGCGACTTACAACTAGTGCATTCGACCATGTGTGTACAAGCGAGATATAGGCTTAAGTTCATACCTCTAGGAATTGTGGGTGTTTCATTAGACTGTGGTCAAAGACGAGGAAGTAGTTGATGACTCCCAGGCCCAGGTAGAGGACTGCAGCCCCGAGGTTGGTCAGCACCAACAGGCTGATAATCTGCCGCAGGGCTCCGCCCTCAGGCCACGATGCAGGGTACACATACGGGGACAGGACGTAATAGTCGGCAACGTCCAGCACAAGATCCATGGTCGAATCTGTGAAGTATGGAGAGAGCACACGTTATAAAAAGAGATGCCAAGAGCACTGCGTTTCCCAGAAGCCCAGTTGTTTGTGGTCATCTCTTTTGAGACATGTTTATGGAAAAACTTTGCGTGTTTATTTATGCATGTATTAACAATTAATACATGGTTTAATTAAAACACACCACAATATGTATTAGGTTGCAAGTGTTTAATAAGTGTTTCTTGTCAACTACAGCCTTTTAGGTATCCATAACAGGTGTCAAATTGATATTAAATGATTGACAGCATAATATTGCACAGTTACTAAATGTTAGAAAAGTCTTCAACAACAAAAAAAACTCCTTCTGATGAAAGTCATAATTTGAGGCTGAAAGCTCTAAAGGACATCTAATAAGTGGACATTGAGGTTAGACTTTAAAAAAAAAGCTCCATGTTTTAATTCGATTTAAACACATTTCTAAACAGTTTCAAACCGCCTGTTAAGGTTTTATCTGACAATGTAATAAAAAAAAATAAAAAAAATGATTAATCAATAAAAATATCTGTTTTTAGCAAACTACAATGCATGCAGATAACAAATCATTAACACTGTGAACGAGTGTTATGAACACTTATGTTATTGTCTTGATTTGTCTCTCTGATCCCTGATGTGTCCAGATCCTGACTCCACCACTTTACAACGGATGTCATTTCTGCATAAACACTAAGCCACATGAACCACAGAGTGACACGAACTCACATGTATAAATACATGATAACCATTCGTGTACGTTACGTTCATTCTGTAATCAAGATGTCACACTTATACAACTTCCTGACCGACCGTTACGTGTGACAACTTCACCGAAAGCTAAACATTACTACACTGATAAATGCAACACAAAACGGTGGTATTTGCAGATAAACTCCACTGTCATATTGTTAATATAACGTTATATATAACAATTCAAAGAGTCGGCTTCTGTACCTTGTGAAGGTTGCTGGTGTTCCGGTACAAAAGTGGTGGGATGCCTGCATAAATAAAGGTAAGCGAGCGACCAATCCGCGCTGCTCGACTCTGTGCGTCATACAAAGGACATCCAATGAGCGCGTAGTTCCTCATCACGGCAGGGTTGTTATGATTTCCGATTGGCCAATTGGAGGATCTGCTCATGGTGTTACAGAAGCAGGTCTACTGCCGCTTAAAGCTCCTCCCGCAGCTGGTGCAGGGGCAGAAACGCCCCCAGATTATAATAGTAACTTCATATATGCTTTATTAATACAGAAAGCTTTTTATTAACAACATTCACATTATACAGTGGGACCGGCTACAACCAGGCACAGATGCACTCCATTGTCTCTTGTGACAAATCTTCCTTTACAAGCGTATGAATTTAAAGTTGTCTCATTTTTACCCAAATGTATTCAATTCAGATGAAAAAACTTCACAGGCCACAGTACGCTTTGGGAGCCATTCTTTAATTCGGCACCTTCCAATAAACCCAATATATATAGACTGTATATATTTTTAACATTGGCCCTGGTGTTACATTCTCAATTCGCTTCATGCAACTTGTAAACAGGACGAAGTAATGTTTTATTATAACTTCCTATTCAAACACGAAGACGCTGAATTGCGTTTCTTGATCGGAAAAGCGTTCAATTCATTTCTGAGAATTTTAGGGAAAACAAGCATGGCTTAACTATTGTTACAAGATATTTGAATTCAGTTTAGGCGACAGGTAAACCACTAGACTTTGAACGGACACAGACACAGCACGGGCACATCCTTTTAAAGTGCAGCACTGTGATTTGCATCCATAAAATGAAACGGTTTGGTTTTAATGACACATTGCTTCCATTCTGCTGTGAAACGGACACCCATCCTGACACAAGGTGTCGCCAGTGCTCTAAGATACGAGAGGGAGTAACCTTTGCCATAGATACACTGTACTGTATTATGGTCGTCCACTGTGCCATACATGAATATTAAATGTGATACCACTGGAGATCAGCCAAACTTACATTAATTCTACATTAGACACACTAATCTCCTATATTAGGCAACAGTAATGCTAAGGTGATATAACAGCAGATAAAAGGTTATGGCCCTCCATAAACCCCACACTTTTTATTTCTATAAGTATTATACATTTGATTTGATGATGATATATCAGCTCAGTTCCAATGCCAGGATGATGATTTGTTCATAGCCAGAATGAACTCTTCGTTTTGCCCTCAGGGCAACTGTCTGTTTTATGTTGAACCACCATCAGCTTTTAAATTATTTGTTCATATTACCACAGGGGAGGGACTGCCAAACATTTGAAATAAAACTCCACCCTACGCAGTTAGATCGCCCTCAATCTCGAATCTTACCTTGAAGAAATGATCCAACATTCAAATCAAAAGTAGATTCAACTTTTGTCTCAGTGAAACCAGTCTTACAACATATTATTGGCCGCCAGACTATTGCAGGGCTGACGCGCATTGACAGACAACTAATCACGCTCACATGTTTCTGTGCGGCCCTCTAAGCATCAAGCTCTTCTCCACGGCTCCACTTATGGTGACGTAAGGACAGCAGATGGCCACACTTTGGTTTATCGATACAAAGCTGTAGGCTGTCTTGTATCATAAATATGACTTCCTCAGTTCCAGCATATAAAGAATAAATAGCTGCATTGATAGTGCGCTTTTTTCCCCAAAGGGCTTTACGATATTCTTCTCATGAACCCATTCACACACACTCACACACAGACAGCAGCAAGCTACCATGCAAGGTGCTGCCAAACCATCCGGGGCAATTTGGGCTTCAGTGTCTTTCCCAAGGACTCTTTGGTATGTGGGTAGGAGGAGCCGGGGGTTTGAACTTCTCACCCTTATTAATTGTCAATTATTAAACACGAGAAGTTCATCAATGATTCACATTAAGGCAGCCCTGTCTCCGAAAACCTACATCCGTAATTCAGAAGCAGAAGAAAATAGGTTTCCCTCGAACCGTCATTGAGAGTGCAGAGTAGTTTGTATGGGAATGTCATTTTGTAGGAGACAGGGTTAATTAGAGGAAATGTATCAGGCAAAAATACAGATAAGCATCACCTGCTTTGGCTGATGATACAAACATTTTATTCGCACACTGAATGCAGCAGTTGTTATTCTATATGTAAAAAAACACTTTTAACAGAGCATTCGTTTGAGGAAGCGTGACTCACACTTTATCTCTCTATACTTTAGAAGTTGGTGTTTCGAGTAGAGCTTGAACTGTCGAACAGGCTGCGAAGGCATCTTCTTCTCAGTGTGCAGACACACACCAACCAATCAGGATATCTGCAGCGAGCAACCCTCATGCTGAGCTCAAGATAACCTGCTGCTCATCATCTCCAAACATTGGATGTGTCACTTTGGGAAATGTAATCAAAAAGTGGTGAAACTTGTCACAACTGGAGACACAGTGACTGCTCAACTTTTGACACCATCAACAATTTGATTGTCTTGTCACTGGGTTGATGGGACTAAGCTGAATTTGATCTTAATGACAATTATACATATAAAATGCAGCACATTCTCATTCCCAACTCGTCAAATTCATTTTGATTAGTAGCCCTACACTTCAAACCAGGAGGCTCCAGGTACCCCTCTTGCGTCAGTTTTGGACGTGTCAGTGCTGGTGTGTCATTTTCCACTTTTCAAAAAAAAAAAAAAATGTGGTCTTCATCGGAAGTTAGGTTTAGCCCACAATAAATTGACTCAGATAATCTGTGAAACTGCTGGTTTGTTTACAACCTCTCTGATCGTCCTGCTCATCTCGCCCCATGGACGTGCTTTTGCAGTGATGTCATCTTGTTCCCAGAGCTTTGCAATTACATTACAGTGTTATCATAACCGGAAGAAATGACGGCCAAGTTCCGAAAAATAAGACTGTAAATAATGACCAGAAATTACTTACATTTTACCTTGAAAGATGAATCAAGCACAGTTTTTCAGCGGCTCCCAGCTTCATATTGATGGTGTCTGATGTGCACATTGACTTCCACATATTTCATATTGACACATTAGAGTGCTTTCTCAGCAGCACCACTGAGTATGAGATCCAGGCCAACTCGCACACATCACACACCGCTCACCATTCAGACCTGCCACACAAGAATTGTAAACAACATAATCCTGTGTTCGTTGACAAAATTGGGCCCGGATTCGTGTTGATCCTGGGCAAAAGGTCGTCCGGATCACAGTATCCTGCGTATGAAGCCAGCCACCACATGAGAAGCACTTCACCTCCTCTTTGGGTTTGGATGGTGCAGCCCACAGCTGCTGTTGTTTAGTCAGTTTGGGGATGGGGCTGCATCTGCTCATAAATAACACCGTCTCATCAAATTTCATGAAATGAGAATTAACTCTGAAATGAGATTGTGTTGTATGAATACTGCAAACATAATTTTCCTCTACCATGAATGGATTCATGTGACTACCGTACTTTCCGGACTATAGAGCGCACCGGTATACAGGCCGCACCAGCTGATTTTTAAAAGAAAAAAAAGAATTCGCACATAGATAAGCCGCACTAGTCTATAAGCCGCAGGTGTCCCCGTTGAACAGCAAGATGCTTTTAACAGTACTAAAGTTGTCTTCTTCTATGAACATCATAACATGTTGCTAGCTTCTAAGCTAATTTTAACATTACGGCCAATGGGGAAATGCTAACCTCGATTAGCATTAGCGAATATATAATATATCTTTGTACATCTTTTCATGCAGACATACTTGCATTACAGACTAAGGTCTCTCACGGCTACCAAACGAAAAGCAATGAGGCAATACCTGTTGTTGCTCATAGCTCTGAATAGCTGTTGTGCTAGCAGCAACTGGCCAAGCCAGTTAGCCGTAAATGCTATTCAGAGCTATGAGCAGAGAAGATCAGCTTTTTCTCAAGTCTGCCAGTGGATCCTAACAGCCCGGAACAGTGTGAAAGAATCCATCATCACCAACAGGTTCTGAAAGGCTGGGATACTATGAGATTAAGGGGACAGTGCAATGAGGACAACACAAGCTCAAGGGCAGATTTGCCCCGGTTCATGATGTGGTGTGTTCAAGGACCCAAATGCAGACTCTTTTTTTCCAGTTTTTTTTTCTTTCAGTTTTTTTTTTCCAGTTCTACAAGTGCCTACAAGTGCCTAAATCTAACTTCTTGTGAATATGTTAGTTTATTTTGAAGGAGAGGGATTCAAACACTAAACTAAACCTAAAAACAACGGCACTTGAAGGCATCATAAGCCTTCATCAGTGTGTTTTAATATTTTGTAGACTATTAGGGAACTCTTCAGTGAGCCATGGATTTGCGGAAATGAGATTTGGCTCAAACAATTTATAACATATTAAAATGCTAATTGCCTTCTGGACACAACATGCTCCACCCATTCCACTTTGATGATTAAAGTTCACTCATCATACAGGTGGCACCTCCAACGCTTTGAAGCTGTCTATTTGTAGATCCTCCTCACCCTGAGAGGTGCAGTCTGATGTAAGTCTTCCTCAAAGAGTGCCATAAGAAAATGCTTTTTGGAGGTGGCTCCTAGCTGCTTTGTTCACTTGGCTTTGCACATCCCAAATGTTGAAGGCAAGTCTGTGGCCAAAACTTTGGTGTATTACACATCATTTGAAAGAGAAGGAAGGAAGGAAGGAAGGCAGGGAATGGGGAAGGGGCTATTGCTAATGACTGATGCAGTCTGAGTTTCCTGTTTTAATTATGACTTGGACATTGACCTGAATGTCATTTACAACTCAAAATCTTGTAATTATGATAACTCTCATGTGAACATGGCACAAGAACAGCCGTTTAATCAATATCAATACAGTTACAGATGCTCTGTATTCTCCCACAATGCAATGCACAAATGAAGTAAAGAAGCTGCTCACATCTGGACAACATCATATTAAAATTCACTTACTGTTACCACCAGTAAGTGAATATATTCAGTATGTATTTTCAGTTGACTGCAGAGTGTTTTCTCTACGTACCATTTAACATTTTAATTTCCTTTTTCAAAAAACAATGAATAGGAATCCATTAAGCACAGCAATGTCTCATCCACTGATTCTGTTTCATTTAAGTCAATAGTTGCCTTGTACATCACCCCATTTTCACAAAAGTCCTTCACTTAAGAGGAACAAGAGCCACACAAAGAAAGAAAAAAGAGGCAAACAAAGATCCTCGGTGCAACCACATTAAACACCAACTCTCTTTGTGAAGTCAGCGGCTCAGCGTACAACAAAAGGTCTTAAGATGAAATAGATTAATTTTGCTGTCATTGTGGCCTCTCCCCAGTTTTACACAGGGAAAGTTAGAGCCTTCTTTTGGTTAGATCTGTAATCACTATCCAATCCCCCTTGAGGAGAAAAAGAAATTTAATTTGACAAGGAGGTAATGAACCCGTGCAGCCATTATCTTAGATAACCAATTTGAGAGACTGGTTGAGCACTGATGGAAAATTCTATTAAACATAGCTGGCTGATTTCTCTATTTTGCTCAGTGGCAAAAAAAGCCTTTTCTACCCTTGCCAATTTACTTTGAACTCTCTGAGTTGCCAAGGATCATTATATCAAGGCGCTTCAAACACTCACCCGTTACTTAATGATTCAAAGGCAACAACCCCAGACTGTGGGCTAATAACCTCTGTGATGCATACACAAGACACCTAGGCAAGCGCAAGAAATACTTTGACTTGTAGTTTCTCTCTGGAGTTTGAATCAGAGCCTGGATTGTGGTCTTAGGTGCAACTTTTCTGGTGTCTTAGAACTTTAATTTTTTCGAAACTACTTTGGTTCAAACTTACCTTGGCCTCAATTAAATGCTGACTCAACTTTTCTCTCCTTTCCAGTAAACTTAAAAGGACACATTTTCTACTTTAAAGTACGTTCTCCACACTGCAGATGATTCAGTTAATAAGTACAACACACATACCAGCACTTCACCTCATTTGATACACGCCAATCGAAGCCCACACTGCGGATGCCCCATAAAGAGACAAGAGCTGAATCCAAATATGCGCCTTCTTTTTTCTTGCAGAAATGCGCCAAGAGATGGGACTTAAAAGGTGTCAAGACCTTGACTGTTTCCATGAAGATCAGCTGAAATTCATTGCTGTTGAATTAATTTCAAACTATTTATCTGAACGGTTTCTAACTGTACACTGCAAACTTTTGCATAATATTTTCTGAGTTACATAGCGGCCGTAACAGATGTGGTCAGCATGCAGTAAAGTTTTCCGTTTACATGAGCTGCCAAACACAATATTACATTGATAGATGGAAGCAGTCAAGGCTCAGAGGCACCCTTTAGTGCCTGTGTGAGACGCACCAGGCTTTTAACACCAATTCAAATCCATCTGTGTCATCATTAGACGGTCAGAGAGACTGACATAGTTTAAATATTGCGAAAGTCATAATTGGGTGAGCGGGAGAGGAGGTTGGATGGTCTAACAAACACAGGACCTTCTCCCGGGACACTGCTGCTGTTCGTGTACTGCGTTATTGGAGGTTTTTTTATAACTTCTGTATTTTACTAACACCAGTTACATAAAATACTTACTCCAGTAAATCCAGTATCTGTGGAAATGCACACTTTATACAAATAAAAATACATATATAAACACATATATAACTCACACTGAATAATGATTAATTATTGCACAGAACAATGGACGCTGTATGACAGAGGTGAAGGTAGAAACACAGTCTGTAAGGTGTGAGCATGAAGTGCTAAGTGTCCATACTGTGAGCGAGGTGTGTGTGGGGGGGGGGGGGGTGTTATTTTCTTCCAGCCTTCATGTCCTTTGCAATCAGTCTAACTACGGCTGTAAAAAAGCTGCGTGTCCATGGAGGGGAGGTCAGAGGCGATGATTCTCTCTGCAGTTTTTAAGGACTCGTTGAAGGGATTTCCTCTCAGCCTGGGTGTTGTTTCCAAAAACACACGGCGATCCCACTGGTGAGAATGTTCTCAATGAACCCGGCCTCAACAGACCTTCAGGAACCTCATGAAGTAAATCTGCCGCTTTGCTTTTTTCACTGTTGCCACAGTGTTTTCTGGCCCAGATCAGGTTTTGTTTACCAGTTACCTGTCCCCACCCTTGATGGGGCCAAGGATGCACAGCAAAATCGGAAGTGTGAATTTAACTCGCATAGTGTTAATATTAACACTTTGCTGGTGTTTATATAATCCTCACGGGTTCCAAGTTAAATTAACACTTTGGATAGTGTTGATATTTGAACTCTTTAATGGTGTTAAATAGGGGTGTAACAGTTCACAAAATTTACGGTTCAGTTCGGTACGATACTGTGGAGCCACATATACATATATATACATATATACATACATACATAGCCCTTTGGAGAAAAGGGATCCTTCAGCGAAGGAAAGAGCGTAATGATTCCCAGGGCAAACTTCTCCTTCTGGTTACGGGAAGGAATCCTCCTTTAGAGCAAAGACGATAAAAAAAAACATGAAATTGAAATGCCCCCTAATAACTATAGGGAACCACCTTTGTTAATTCCCTGCCATGCATTCTGAAAATGAATTACATTCCTTATTAATATAAACCCTTTCAGTCTGAAATGGTTTAAAATTCTACAATTTATTGAAGAAACACTTACCCATGCATTTCCATCATATGGCTAGCCAATATGTTGACAAGCTGTCTACGGGTGCGGTGCTTCAGTGAATTTTCGGACTTGTACTCTTTGAGGACATCCTCACCTCCAGGTTTCACGAGCAAGGCATTTTCTACCATCTACTCACATGAGATCATTTTCTTTTGTGTACAATTCAGTCTTAATTAAACAACAATAAACACAAATTGGTCTGTTCAGACTAGGGGTAAAAAGGAATTTCCTGCATCAGAGGAAGGTTTCAAAAAATAAAAATAAATAAAACAGCAGTGCTGCAAAAGAAGATGAAAAATCAGGTAATGCAGCAACACTTTTTCATGATATGTGGGGCATGTTAAAGCCTAAATAAGCAATATAGACTTCTATACACGACAAAAGAGAAGGCACCGCTCCATGTATGTGAATGATAACCTAATTGAATACATATGTATGGAAAGAAGAGTTACACAACACAAAGCTACGCAACAGCTAAACCCTGTGTTCATTTTTTACTTGACACTAAATTAAGTTTCTTAACTTTCTCAATCTGGCTTTCACCATTCTAAATGTCATTCTACTCCGATTGGTGAGAATCTGAATTCAGTTTTACAATTTTCTTGATGATATTGTGAGTATAAATTGAAACTGACATCTACTGCTCTCAAGTAGCTCTTTTGCAGCCTCTGAATCCGAAACCTCTGTGGTAGACCTGTGCATGACGCCAGAGCTGGATATATTTCTGCGTGTCAAAATACCCCTTTGTCTTTGTCTGCATATTCAACAATAATGATGTTGTTGTTGTCCGGGTTGGAAACACAGTCACAAGTGTACAAGGCATAAAGTTTGGGGCTGAGGCACCACTTCATGCACCGGTACGATAACGGAGGACTTAACGATCACGGTGTGAAAGAGGAGTTAAAAATATCTGTCAACACACCTGCCAGCAGTTCAGCTAAGGCCCTCAGGACTCTCAGGGGCACTCCATCAGGTCCTGCTGCTTTGTGGGGGTGTACTTACTTCAAAGCCCTGAGAACCTGTGTGTGTGTCTCACCTGGAGTGCAGTCTCCTCAGGGGTACAAGAGGATGTCTCAGTTCAGTCTGTCGAATCTGGCACAGAAACTGTAAAGGTTGTCCAGTAGGGTGTCTTGGGTCTCGGCCCTGTTCGTTCTTCTCCTGTTGCGAGTGACAGATTGGATTCTTTGCCACATGCTACATGTGTTCTTGTCCAGCCAGCAGTGTGGAGTATCCCCTTTTAGCACCTTTGATGAAGTTTTGAAGCTCATATCTGGTCCGCTTATACCACATAATGTCCTCTTACTTCAAAGCTGCACATTGTCATCCAGGAAGCTTTTCAATCAGGAGTTTAAAAACATTTGCACAGGACGATTTTAATGCACAAATGACTGTTCAACGAGCCAACCAGGGTCCTCAGAAGATGAATACAACTGACTTTGGTGAACCCCTGACTTTCTCTAGGTTGAGATTTTTGGCTTTTAGTGAAATGTCTTGACATCTGATCCAGACATTCATGCCCCCCTTCGGATGAATTGCAATCACTTTGAGGGTCCCTTAAAGGTGCAATATCCCAGATCTAGATCTGGAGTAGAGGCATGTAGCATACAATGTATTAATATAAGAAAATGTGGAAGCCTAACACTTTATAATAATACAGAACACATGCTTACGTAAAGCATGAGTCACTGCGAATGAATGCAGGATTTATCGTGGATTGCTGCTGCTCACCATTTAGAAATGATCATGTCAATTATGAGCTTATGTGATTCGTTTAACGGATCATCACACAACATGCAAAGGTAACCAGACGGCCCAGTTTGTCCGTGATTGTCCCAGTTTCAAGCTGGGTGTCCCGAGTCCCAACAGATATCCGTGTCGGTGTGTGTGTCAATCAATCATGTGTCGTTGTCAAAGGCTATTGCTATGACATATCAGCATTAAAACATAATTTATCTTTTCAGTTGGAATCAAATGAGAGGCTGCCTTTTGGTTCTACGTATGGTACCGTAGGAAGTGTCTGAAACACTGCAAACGTTGAATGATTATACAGGAATCAGAACTCCAGTATTCATGACACCGAACAGAAGCCCAAATATGATGTTTGTGAAGAATCCTCGTCTCCCCACATGGCTGCTCAACCTGTTTGAACTGAAAATTAGACCTTGGCTAGGGGCCTCACATCATGAATGTTCAAATTGAGAAATGGTAAAATATGAAGCCATGTGTGCTCCATTTAATATTTATCAGCTCCTGGATGCATGTCAGTATTTATTTGTTCATTGCCTCCTTGTATATTCATGACATGAATAATGCTATGTATGTTAATCAGATGGCAGACCAAGAGCAGGGTCTCCGAGCATGCTTCTGGAAAATCAATCATCTGCATCAGAAAACTCTGCTGCTTCCCAGAAAAGATCATAGCCGAGGAGTGCAGCATCTACTTTTTACATATCGCTGGACTAACCACAGGCTCTGATTAGCAGCATCCCTCCCCCCTGATATATGCTTTGTGCCTGATTTTAATGAACTGCTTTGCATTAGTGAGCCCTTCTCTCCTCCCTCTACACTTGCCTCTTGGTACTTGCTCTCTCGCAGTCCCCGGCAAAACAAGGGCAGAGCTCCTGTGAAAAAAAAAAAAAGAACCAACGAACCAAAAAAAAAAAAAACTCAGTCAACACATCTATCAGTAAGCAGCCAACCAGGCGCACTCTGAGCCAAGACTGAAATATTGACAAAATGTCTGCTAGCCATCTTATTATCTTGCCCAGGGTTGCAGTTGGCAAAATAGCACATGCTGGAGGCAGCTGCGGTGGTGGAGGGTTGCGTGCCTGTGTTTCCATGTATGCGTTCCGCGGGTAGAAAGAAGCCAATGTTTGCAGATCTTGCAACCCTGACACCCTGTTGTTGTACTGCTGAGCTTTGAGGGCTGCGCCATCATCTGTGGTATTCGTGTTTCTGGCTGTGATAGTGAGCTTGAAGCAGATACCAAATGAGAACACATCCGACAACGAGTGATTCACTCACTACATTTCTGCTCTTGGTATGAGTTGATGGTACATTGCTGTGGCAACATGAGCCAGACACCAGTTGCTCAGCTGAGAATATGTCCAAGAAATGTAATGAAAGGAGCACGGTGTCTTCGTTAAAGGAAGTACAGGCGGCGGGGCCAGGATCAGCTTGACACTGAGGATGCAGTTCGAAAAGTAACGCCATTTAATCCAATTTTAAAGGATACTTTGGGTTATCACATCTTGAGTCCTACTTTGAGAGCCGAGGCCATTATTTCAATCAATGATGATACAACTGTACCTAAATGTTGACATCTGGGAAACACGGCAGCATCACTTCAACGAAGCCACAGGAGAGTAAGAAACACAATCAGTCATGCAATCTGAAGGTGTTGAATGCTTTAAGATCTCTGCGAGTACAGCCCGAAGAGGAGAGTGCTGTGTGACATGACATGCAACAGATGTAATAAATATACCTCATGGAAAAGGCAAAGGCCCTGCACAACAGAGATACAGAGATGGATGTATCCTGTGAGCCCCTTCCAACACAGCTATTGTTTTAATTTGTCACCATCCGTGTACAGTAGCTTGACAGTGTCTTGACTCTATATGTCATGATTGATCTATGAGCTAACATTGCCTTTTCCAAACCCTTCGGAGGCTCAAAGGTCAGGAGAATCAACTGGCATGCTATTGTGAGCCTGGCTAGCCATTGCTTTAGTGTTACTGCCCCTTAAGTGAATCAAAGTAACCAAAGTAAAGTGCTGTCGAAAAGTAACTTCACCAGGAAAACATATGATAGCAGAGAGACAGTGTAGTGACTCCAGAAGAGTTTGAGAGTTCATTTACTGCATATACAGTATATGATATACTACGGATGAGCATAAATCAACCTGGACACACATTTGTGCAAAATGATCTGCTGGAGCAGCTCGCTCTGACTCAGCGGGAAATGAGTCAGTGTGAACGCTGACTCATGTCTCACTGACTCAGGGATGGAGATCAATTATATGTTGCTTTGTACGGGCAACACATTCAGGAATAATGAGTAAAGTATGTCTGTTATACTGTACAAGGTATATAGGGTATCATTTTCCTGGAGAGGGCAGTTATCATTCACAAGTGTCAATTCAAATATTGTATCTGAACGTGTGAACATTTGAAAAAGAAACATGTTGAAATTCTGCAGTTAATCTAAAGTAAATATATTCCATTAGAGGGCGGATGGTTTTAGTAGGTCATGATCTGATCTGTTCACTTTGACTGCGGCTGACTACAACACAATTTGTTATTCAGAATGTCATTTTAAAAAGGTGTAAATTAAGAGCGTCTGTTGAATGTTTCTGCAAAACCTTAGAGAACTGCCAATGTCGGATATTCCCAAAACATCACATGGCGACTACTTTGGGTAACATGTTGTTACATGATGTTGGTTGCTTCCTGGTTAGAAGTTGTCATTTTTGGTACATATATTTATTAGAGTAACGTGTTCCCATTTTGGCTGTCAATGGAAGCATCAGAGCATCCTGTAGGACCCAACTGGGATATTCGTAAAATATGAGTAGGACTATGACTTTGTCCTTATTTCTCCCAAAGAACCTGGGTGAGCAGGAAGTGCAGCAGAGTTGCCATTTGCAGTCAAAGAACTTCCTCACAATTGAAAGGGCAGCCTTCTTATCGACGGCTGTTAAAAAAAGGTTCCTTCCCCTGTGACATCTTGCACATTACTTTCATCCAAAAAAGCAGGAGATGGGAGAGAATGTATGAAAGGGTGAGGTGTGAAAAGGTCCACAGGTAAGCAAGACGAGGACAACAACGTGGCAAACACCAAAGAACAATGAGCTGGCTTAATAATTCAAAGGGTGGTGGCAAAGTTCAAGGGCTGCTCACTGGCTGAATCGATAAAACATCTGCACGGTTCGAAGAATGAGAAGAGAATTAAATGTATAAATATGACCTATTCCAGTATTCACATTCAATGATTTCAAATGCATTGAGGAGTTTAGAACTGAGAGGTGTACAACATACTGATAAAGAAGTGCAACTAAATGTATTTAAAACTCAAGCAGCAGCAACAACATTCCTGCTATCAAAGCAGCTTTATTTGGTAAAAATAATAGTTTTGCAGACTTTGATGAGCATTTGACTGCATTTTGAGGTGAATCATTTCGGGGTCATGGATATCATGATATGCCAAATGCAGGCAGATTAAGTAGAGGACTTGCAAATCAATCTGTTGAGATATGTTGAGACTGAATATTAATGTCTAGATTTTTTTGGAATACAGTGAATCAGCATCAGTTTGAGCCATGCTCTATGGATGGCAATGCCAGTTTGTCCATTGGTTTGGTCCATACTGAAATTTAGCAACTATGAGATAAGATAAGATAAAATAAGATAACCCTTAATTTGTCCCATTTACAGGATTACAGCAGCAGAGTGGACAGTGTAAATGAACAAGAGACATAAGTAAATAAATAAGTAAAAAATCGTCAAAAACAACAAAAGTATGACATAATCATTTATATTTATATTGCACAGGGGATATATTTGGTACAGACATACATTATCACCAGAGGACAGACTTTGGTGATCCTCTGGCATTTCCTCCAGCAAAATCATCAAAAATGTCCAATAACTTCCGCCCATGCAGATGGAGCTAAAAAAGCACAATATTCAGGTTTGAGTCTTGTATTGTTTACTGACACAACTATTTTCCACAAGAGCTGACTGATTTAATAGTTTTCTCATCCCTGCCTTTTTTAATTACTGCATATTTCTTACAGAGATCAATGAATCTGTGAATGTCAGTGGGTGACAAACCTCACAGACCATCTCATGCTCCTGCTGCTGCCCTGGCAGAGGTGCACATTTTCATACTGTCAACTCCTCTGTGTAACTCCTTGTCTTTTGATCCAAGATGAGTCTCTAGTGACTTTGAAAGCAGTAGCAGGTAACACAGAAAGAAGAAAGTGTTACAGAGAAAAAAAAAGATGGAAACTACACTTGATTTTAAAGCAGCAGAGGAAAGCAGCATTAATTAGGGATGCTACGTGTGCTCCTTCAGAGCTTCCATCTGTTTCTTCTGGACACCAGTCACTTGAGATGTCTTCTGCTTTTTTGGGAAGCTGCCAAACGCTGCAGATAAATGAAACATTTAGGGACTGAATTAGTCCCTGAACACTGTACAAATACCATCCACACACTGCAGGTCTCGCTGAGAGTGGAGCGGTCAGTGTGTCCAACAAATGCAATAAGATGAAGAGTCGTTGATTCCTAATGTGAGGAATAGTTTGTTGCAACAGCTAGAGTGTGATATACCAGGGTAAGGAAGCATTACTGCGAAAAATAAATGGCAAGAAAAACAGATCAACAACAGTTTAGGCTAATCAATACCTGCTCAGCTTTGGCATGTCAGGAAAGTCATTTTGAGCATGTTTGCATAATTCAACTTAAAAGCATCATTGTGTTAAATTACAGCTTCACATATGTTTTGAAAGTCTGTACACTGATTCATATTCTCCTGGTCTATGGTGGCCAGGTACACCCAAAGTGGGACCCTTAAGTGTATATCCATACCTGTGCATATGTATGTGCTTATGCATACACCATCGGCATTTTCATCAGGATGGGGGACGATTGTTTCAGTGCTTAGCACACCTACCAAGAGCACCTTTCAACACTATGGACAGCAGACAAGAAAATGACTGTTTTGTCTCCCAAAATCCACCAAAACATCGTTTATTTGAAAACTGTCTCGACAAGGATTGAAGAGGTGTAATATAATTATCGATTGGCAGATACCTTTTTAAACAAGACACAAGGCATTTGTTACTGCACGGGCTTCTGGCTAAATGGCCGACTGTGACACATTCTCTGGCAGTTATTAATCGCTATCTGGTCGTTTCAATATGATCTTTTACATCGGCATTTCCTCTGTGGTCAACAGAAAATGTAGGCGAGCAGTGTGTGCGGTCCGCAGCATTTTCGTTGCCGGGTGCTTTATGAAGGAAGGGGTAAGCCTCCTGGAGCTCTGAAGAAAAGACCGGCTTTCTCTTCAGCGTGCTAACCATTAGCATACTGACGAGGACATTTGAGTGTTTTACAGATATTAACAGATATTTGTCAGGTCTTGGAACACCCAGCTTTGAAGCAAAGACATTCCAACAGTAGACAGTTCACAGCAGTTTATGATTCCACTGACATTTAAATTGAACTTGTTATGGCATCATCATTTTTAGACGTTATGCATGACTGATATTTTTTAAATGCACATTTAAAAAAAAGTCTCACATACCCCCTGCAATACTTCAAAGTACACTAAAGGATACTTGTACCCCCATCTACGAAATACTGCGTCAGAGCTTTACACACCACATCATTGTGTCACAGACCACATCATATACACGAACCTTTTGTTAATCTAGAGCTGCCAATGTCCTCAGATGACCTTAAATGTATTTCCTTAGACTGGGAGGACACCACACAGGGAGAACATGAAGACATAGAGCCAGGCAACCGCACTAACAGGGAGCCGTAGCAGCTGCTGATGACAATTACCACCTTAAACGGTAATGGGCATGGTTGTATCCTGAAGGCTTGAAAAATGAGCGTGCCTCTGGAATGTTGCCAGTTGAAATCCTCATGTTGCCAGAGAGGGTCTGGGAGGAGAAAGTGAATGGCTGGTGCTTTTTTGTGTTTGTATAGAAGACAATGGAAATACAGCTTCGGATGAATTGGACCTACTGTGAAATTTGATTGGGATGAATGGACCTGGATGTTCTTTCTCTCCGTCCCCAATCTCTTTTAATTTACTGGTGTTGTGGAGGATATGGTTCTCATCATTAATCAGCAAGACAAATGAATCCCCAGCTGCCTCGGTGTGTGAGAGCGCAAGAAACTGAGAGAGAGAGCGGAAGAAGAAAGGAAGGGGCGGGGTATATAAAGCAAGTCTCCTTTGATTAATTCACTTAGGTCCAGAGGACGTGGCTAATAAGATCCATTAGGTTGATATTCAGGATTGTCATGTATTGTGCTAAATGTCAATAAAAAAGAGGCGAGATCATTCAAAATGGTTAATTATACCAGGGCTCCTGAAAGTCCTTACATTTCGTAAAACCAATTAGTCATGTTCAACTCAAATTACAATAATTTGCAGAGTGGTACTTATCTCATAGCAGTTCTGCTTTTTGAGTGGTATTGGTAGAAAGCCATCAATCACAAAATGAATGAACAAAAGAAACATTCAGCGCTGAATGCAGCATTTGAACACATGACAATCACTACTTCCTGGTTGGAGGTTTCATTGAAGTCAGAGTTTGAATGTATTTTGAAGGGGGAACTGAAAACAGTCACAATACTCCCGAAATGTGTCACTCACCTCATATGATTCATTATTTTTGTCAGCTTGCTCCTTTAAATGCTAGATTTTTCTGTGTGGAGGAGCTGCCCCTGATCGGCCTTTATTGTGCAATTCCTAAGGTGACCACAAGAAGGCCCTCCAGCACCTGTTTCAGAGCTCATCTGCAGGCCAAATTAGGGTTGCAACATTTGAACACAATTAGCATTTTTTTCAAAGATAACACAGCCGTAGCCCTACAAAACAAAGAGTCAAATTCTATACTCAATTTCCAAAATCCCCTTCTCTTTGGAAGAAAGACAGAATGACATGCAGAGGCACTAACGCCATATTCAGTCAGCTCATCTCTTGAGGTTGCCGAGCCCTGTTGTTAAAAGGGTCAATACAAGCTCAGAAAGATGAATATAACAGAAATACTTATGATTTCATGTTAGACGTACACAGATGGAAATGAACCTGCAGCAGAAATCAAGACAAGACGGGAATGATCTACAGTGTGTCTAAAAAAATAAAGATCAAAATGAAAAATGAGAGCTACCATTAATAACGAAATGCCTTATTTAAAATCACTTACGGGAAGATAAACAGCTCAACATTTTATTTTAATTAAAACAATGTAGAGTATATGTTTCATCATTACTTCAATTATTTATATATCTGAGCCTTTTGGCACAATGGTATTATTTCTGGAGAGCATTAAATCGAAACAAAACAGTGAGTTAAAATTAAATAAAGAAAATTAACTATACATGGGAACAACAACAATTAAGGCACAAAGGGAACATAGATGATAGGAAATAAGTATTAATGCACAATGCAAAGAAATCAGCATCCTTGTGTGGGTCAACTAAGGGGCAGTAATACATCTTTGCCTGGTCTTGTTCTTTTTAGAGGGTAAACGAGTGTAAGTTATTGACCTTGTTGTCATCGTGTTGCTGTTGTCCAGAACACATTTAGCTAATCACGCTAATGTGCAGAATTCCAGCTGCTAAAACAAAATCAATGTGGACAGCAGCTGAGCTACAGCAATCATCTTAATCTTTGCCAAGCTATCAACACCTCTGGACAACTTGACAACTGACTTGCTCCTGCAGTCAAGGTTTGACCTGAGGTTACAGGTCTCTTGCCCCAAGCTCACAAGCATGGCCTTGGGGCTTCCTCTCCGTACCCCTACAGCAGCGGTTCCCAAACGTTTTAGGCCGCGCACCCCCTTCTACATCCCGACCGGGTTCGCGCACCCCCCCCCCCCCCCCCCCCATTAATAAAAAAAATTAAAAAAAGACGCAACAGAGCCTTTTAAGCCTTCATAGCCGCATAAGAATCGGACCAATGAGAGAACAGTTTGCTCGCGCGTGGCATTTGTTTACAAGATTTAGTCCGCTGTTAAATGTTGCAGTGTGAACACAAACCGAACAAAGGAGCAACTGCAACATTGTATCATATTAAACCCTGAATCAGAACAAAGCAAACGAACTGAAGGTGTGAAAACGCCCTGAAACACTGCAACAAAGTTTCAATAACTTTCAGTGACACAAGGCGTCACTTTTAAAGAGCAATACGGATGTGAGGACACACGCACAGGCTCAGAGGCAGATTATCACATTTAATTTACAATTAATGAGCGACTAATGTAGCCAGGATGTCTTCAGACAAAGCATCGATGCGGCGCCACACAGTGTTGTTGGACACCGGGATCATGTCCAACTTTTTTGCTTCTTTCTCCCCAATCATACATTCCACCATCTCTCTGGCAGCTGGCAAGCTCACGTCTTCGGCGATTGTGTGCGGTAGCCCCTTTCTCGCTATTCTGTAACCAGATATGAAGCCCGTAGTGCGTCATTTATAGACCAACACATGAATGAGACTGCAGTTGTTTTTGGCTGTTTTGTAACTCCTCCAATTTCGATATAAAGAATGTAAGGGGCTTTTGACTTGCACTGGCATGCTTGGTGTTCAGGTGGCGACGTAAATAAGAGCTTCAGACTGTTAGCCAGAACCTCGCTGCACACCACGCACTGTGGCTTTGGGGAATCTGCGTTGCCAATACAAGTGAAGCCCAGACACACATACTTTTCATCATATTTCCTCTTTTTTTCCCAGTCTGATGCTCACTCTCGTTTCCTCTTTTTCACCTTGACTCCGCGATGGGCCGATGTGCTCCCGATTTGTCTGTGCAATCCCTTCCTCCTTCCTCCGTCTCATCTTCCTCTGACTCGATTTCTTCTCCCGGTCTCTCCCCACGCACCTCTCCGTTCCCCTCGCCTCAGATTCCTCTCTCTCTCTCTGTCCCTCTCCTCTTTTACGACTGATAGCTTCAGATGTCCCACCTGACAGTTTTTAAATTAAAATTACATTTTTTTTTATATTTAATATTATTACACCATCAGACCGCCATTACACTTTTCCTCTCGCGCACCCCCTAGACTCTAGGGGGTGCTGCCTCTAGGGCCTAGAGGCAGCTCGCGCACCCCCAGGGGTGCGCGCACCCCACTTTGGGAATCCCTGCCCTACAGCAACAGAACTTCCCTCTTAACATGGCTGGCTGGCTTGGTCGTACCACCTAGTGAAGGTGTTTATGGCAAAACGGACAAACGTCCTGCAAGGAGGCACAAGGTTCTTCACAGACTCTGGTACCAGATCATCTAGAGCCCAATAGACAAGTACATAGATACATAAAACCCACAGGCAAAAGAAATCCATGGAGTAAACATGGTGAAACTTTGAATGACATGGAGGCAGCTCAAACACGAAGATCAACCACAGACTTACTGACCAAGACATTTTGATTTAGACCCTCAGGGGGGAAGCACATGTGCAACCTCACACAACACACAAAGTAATGGCATTGGCAATGGCAAGCCCAAACGTTGGCCCCCACGCGTTGCAAAGTTTATATCAAATAAACATGGAAATATTCAAAATGACCCACTTTGACCCAAATTGCAGTGGAAAACAAAACAATCACAACAAATGCTGAATGGCAGAAAGCAATCTTCTGCTGGAGTCAAACAAACAAAGGTGATGTTGTAACCGGTAAGTGGCTGAAGCTCTGATTTCACAAATTACAACTCAAAGAGAAGAGAGTCATGGCTGGATGGATGTTATGTTTTCACAAAAAACAAGTATCTTTGTGACAGGAAGGTTTTGCATGAAACAAGTTTTTAAAATAAATGATTTTTTTTTCCCCCAAGTGATGGTGACAAAAGGGGAAAACGTTTTAGGCCTATTGATTTAAAATAAAACAAGAAACAAAAACAAAAACCAAGAAGCAGCAAGAGCAACAGATCAAAACATGGTTTTGGAAGAGTGTTTTATGTCTGTGTTTTAATGACTGTAAACCGTTACACTCTGGTATAAACAGGTAAGAGAACCTTTTCTTCGATACATGGGACCGTTTTTCGTTGTTATATTAAGGCATCAAGGATTTACGGTTCGGCTGAGATCATGGTCTTCGTTCAATATTGTAATAGTTAAAAGTGACATGAAGCATGAGAGAGGATTTGTTTACTTTCTCAACATTTAACCAATGTTAAATGGATGTGTCAGGGATGGCGTGTCGATATACACATATTTACATGAATTTTGAAAATAAACTTCCATCTTCACAGGAAGTTAGGTTTAGGCAACACAACTACTTACTTGGGGTCAGGATAAGTTGGTGGTTGATGTCAACTTGACTAATGAGTTACGTGACAAGAGACACGTATGACTCATGGGACTAACGATACTAACGAGTCACGTGACCAACGCCCTGACGTGACAAAATAAGTCAACGTTGACTGAGTTGCACTCCGGACACAAACAGCGGCCTCTTGGGTGAAAGTATTATTGTGCTCTGTATACCGCATCAGTTGCTCTGACTGTCTAACAATGATGTGGGTGGGTTTACATTGGAGTTAGCTGAAGTCCCGGTGTGTCGCACGTCGATGCTAAAGGGTGCCTCAGTGTTTTGGTCAGACACTGGGCACTGACCAAGCTGCGGTATTTGACGAGTTGGGTGTGAGAACGTGTTGACTCAAACAGACTACAAAAAAGTCTGAACTGGTTCCTTTGTATTTAATGATTTTATGAAAAAATGTCGCCATTTATGCAAAGAGCACTGCTCCCTGCATAACAGGGACCAGGTCTGATTGCAGAGCGAGGACAAGTAGCTTAATTGCCGTGAGCCCTTACGGGTGACCTAATTTCCTGAGTGCCCTTAAGGTTTGCCATTACCACAAGAGCCTACGGGTCTGCTCCTTCCTGCCCCTTACGATCTCACAATCAATAAATCATTCATAATCACCTCTGGTTCACCTATTGACATGATCAGGCTATAGCGGTTTGCTTGGCAGAGCCTCTTCGTGGCCTTCTAATCTTAACGGCCTCTGGGTAGGTGCTCAACAGCCAATCCGAGAACAACATGTGAGTGGTAACAAGGACAGAGTTCATTAGATCAGGATCTGATGGCTAATTTGGTTGTCGTGCACATGTAATGGATAAATACTATATTATGCATTTCAGAATACTGCAGCTTTAACCTTTTGAGCTTGCAAGGTTAACACATGAAGACAAGACTGCGTCACTGACCTTTTCATTACTGTAGAGAAAACACACAGCACAATGATGATACTCGGCCGTTATTAAATGCAGCCATTTGCTGTTATAGAGTCAGATAGCTTGCAATGAATGGAATTTCTTTCTAATGTAAGTTATTCAAGGATATTGAGTAATGAGTCTATAACAGACCAACTAGCACGTGCATTACGCATGAACTCAGAAGTACATTTTCCATGACTGATAGCTTGCCTCGAGCCTTCACGTTCTAATCAATAGCAGTATCACCTTTTCTTATTTAAGGTGTTGGCTCATTATGTACAGCACTTGAGGTATAATGGGAGCCTGAGGAGAAAATGTAATTAAAAAGATAATATCTTCCTCTACCCAAGTCATCAACGGAATACTGAATATTATAGGTGTATTAATGTCTAGTGTAAAGCCTGACTCATGAACATGAAATATGAATGGAGAAATGTATTTTTCTATGACAGATAGCTCGCCTCACATCAGTCCAATCTACTATGCTGGAATGAATAGCGCTATACCCATTTATTTAAGATGTTAGTTGAAGCCTTTCACTGCACTCACCAAGCAGCCGAGGCAGAGATTGATTTTTTAGTATTAACCCTGTCGGATTTAGTCAAGCCTTCACGGTGCTCCTGAAGGTATCACCCTGTACTTGTGTTAATTAGGAGCGCTCCCTTTACACTGCTTGTTTACACTGGTTTATGCATGTGATAAAGATTTCATGACATCAGCACAAGGTTTACTTCAAGATGAAAAAAAAGAGGTGTTGGACCAGCAATGCAACATTAAAGCTGAACCTGTGGAGATGATGGTGTATTTGTGAGGCATTCTGAGACGAGAAAAGTCCATCCAGTAGTCCTTGTAACGGCAGTTATTCCTTATAGAGCTAAATTATGGCCACTCCAGGCATTCAACTCAAGTCTCTTGCTGCTCTCTTGTAACTGTTCCTCCCACTGCAACCTATATCCAATGCCCCCTCGACATGATGGTGGTGGTGACTGAGTTGTCAGTGATTTGCTCCGTCGCTGCCACACTGCCCACCTGAAAGCTCGATGCTGCAACAGGTGCAACCTCTTGCTGCTATTGCTGCTGCTGTCCATAAACCATTTCATGAGCACAACCTGAGTCTATGTTCCCCAGGGAGGGGAAGTTGTTATCCCTGTTGTGCAGCGTTTCCTCGTGAGGAGTGATGAAATCAGAGCCTGAACGCCAAATATCATCTCTGCACATATTCACATAATAATCCATTGAGTGAGCGGGCTGACTGAAGTCAGAGTAGTTAATTAGTTAAGCTTCGTTTTGAGGCTTAGATCTTCATCAGCTCAGAAAACACCAATTAAAGCAACCACAAAAACTATTTAAAATATCAGCAGGTAAAACTTAACAGCGCCAGAGAACTTTGTATCTCTCACTGTACGTTGCACTCTGTTCTAGTAAAAAGGGTTCATTGAACTGGGGACAGTCGGCGGAGGCTCTACTGCAGTGGACATTGGTTTGAACTTAGGAGTCTCACTACTATAGTGTGTGTTTTGAATATGTCCGTTCCGCACAACGTGATTGGTTGAAGACCAGAAAAACAAATGACGCTGCATTTTATACGCTCAAAATTGACGTTCTGCGCGGAAAATTTGTCGGCGATATAACTGATTGGAACGGGTGTAAAAATTGTTGACTTCACAAAATCTGAAATCTTTCATCAGCATAAAAAGGTTATAAGTCAGGCTGCATGATCTGCAAATGGTTACTGAAAATGAAAAGTAAATAATGTGTTGCTGTGTGTCTTAAAATGTTCTCCACCTGTGGTGCATGATCGTAATATATTAACATTTAGAGTAAAAAATAATACCGACACTGATTATTTTGGACATTAATATTTTCCTTTTTTATTAAGACAAGAACTCTTCATTGTTTTGTAAAAATGTCTATTTATGAACCAATACAAAATGTGTATGGGAATGTGGAACTCCTTTTCTCCATTAATACACATTAACATTTCCCAAGAACAGCAGAGAGACAAAAAGAATCACTCTAAAAACAATGACTGGTGACACAATCAAAACTGTTCGGGAATCATACGCGCTTCCAAAGGCGGCGGTGCGTTGAACGCCACAGTAATAGTACAGCCACAACAAGTTCCTGGGCCTGCTTCATTCCAATTAACAGTGTACTCCTTATGATCTATGTCAACACAAAGCAATACTTAACACGTCTTTTACAGTGCACCAAATATTGAGAAAAATACAGAAAACATGTACAACATATATGCAAAATACCACCAATTTTCCTTCTTGGATCTAAAATAATGGGTCGCACTTGATTCGATGAGGATGCATTGTACTTGCTTTTATGTCATCGGCGGGGCCTAAACTTTGCATTCTACCTGAGATGCAGCCACATCGGTCAGCAACGCATGAACCAGAGACAGGACATTATCAAAAGATTTTAATGTGGAGAAAACTACACCAGTTACACTGTAAGACCATTTTTACTTTACTGGGCATTTAGAAAATACAATTATACATACAGTAACCTAAAATATTCTATTTATTTCAAATTGATATTGGTTTTCAATCCTCATCACTTCTGAATATTTAAACCTACTCGAATGCTATGTTTTATGTTGTTTTGCTCATGGTACATTTTATATTGGAACTTTGGGAGAGCAAAATGATGGTAGGTAAAACATTTGGAGACACTCCTGCCGTTCCAACGCACAACAGCTTTAATATGCACAAATAAAATATTAATGCATCAGCCTCAACGGAAAAGACAATACTCAGTTCTATTCCTTTATTGGCAAGTACATATTTTGAAGTCTGATTAAAATGGAAGCTGCCACATGTCACTGAAGCAAAATAGTGCTCACTGTAAAATACAAATCACACACTCTCAGTCTTGCAGATGAAGTGGCATCTGCTCTGTGATTCATAAAGCAACAATAACAAGTCAGTTAATAGTTTTATCAGACACCAGACTGTAAAACATCAAACCTAATTTGAACTATTCCCCCACCCCCACCCCCACCCATCCACGTAACAAACACAAAACAGTGTCATCAGCATACAGTGTTAACTTAGTGGTGATTCCTATGCGAGTACAGAACCTTTAAATCAGAATTGACAGTTGGAGAGCGTTGGACACGTCATCTTTGATCGTTGTACGCAACATCGCTCCTGTAGGCCCCCCGACTACAACTGCTATATCATATGGAAAAGATATGTTCGCAGCTCCCACCCAGCCCTCCGACTGTCTTCTAAAACTGCAGAAAAAGTATCAAACGTCTTTTAAAATGACGCGTTATGCTCAGGATAGGGACATTTGCGTAATGCACCTCACAAGAACCTTCTCAACTCCCTTTTGACAAACCTGTCGCCTTCAAAATGATGTTTCTGTTAAACTAAACTGCATTCTGAATGATAGTTCGAGGAAACTGTTCTCCTGGATTATGGCTGCAGTTTGAAACATGGTTAGCATTGTAAATTGAAATCAACAAAAAAAGAAAAATAATTCTTGGTTCAATTTTGCAAAACATCATGGTTTGGCTGAAAGGGGCCACTGATAACATTCAGCCACTAGATTTCACACTCTCTCTCCCTCGGTCCATTGCAGTACAGCTATGTGATATATCTGGGATTTCACAGGATTGGAGGAGTTTCAGGAAGTAAATAGAGACTTGAAGCGAGAACAGGCGAGTAAATGTTATACGTGGCTCACCTCATGTTCTGCAGTTACTTAATGAGATAAACAGAGAACAGCGACTCATTACTTGATAAGTTCTTGCACAACCTGCATGTTATATAGTCATGTGGAGTGAGACTCAGACAGGCAGTCATGTCAAGTGATGAATTGTTTGCGGTAGAGCAATGAAGTCTTTTTGCAACATGTGGCTATAGGCCTACATCAACGATATGATTTTGTGTGGTGGTGTTTCTAGATTTATGGAACGTTATCCACGGCAGTGTCATTGGACCATGAACTCACACGCCTTATTTGAATTAGCAACCGATCGTCAGATATCTTCCACACAGTCATCATTTTTTTGAGGCATCTTTCTTAAATCTCTGTGGATGCACTATTTTAAACAATATATTGTGGTAAGTGTCGCGTTTTTGAAGTTATGACCTGAAATTAGAATGAGTCAAAGTTTACTTTTGGGTTCTCCTGGGTGAGAGTCCCGTGTCGACCCACTTCTCCCCGACGCAGAGTTCCGCACACTACTATTAAGAAGGTATTTGTGACACGTCAAAAGCAAACGTAATCCGCGAGCAAACACGTAATTGGCAATGCAGTTTTGTTGTATGGGAACAGAATTTTTAGGATGCATGGGGTTTAGGTTTAGAATAAAACCCAAAACCACAATCTTAATATGGAAAGACTGAAAGCTGTCTTCATGCATGACTATGATATATATTAAAGCTATCACATTGTTAATGTGTTGCAATCTGAGCTGCACATTGAGAAATTCCAATCAAATGTGTTAACATGGCAAAAAAGCATTGAATCTTGGATACGAGTGTCCACACAGCAAGCAACACCGTTATGACAATGGCGTCGAGCTACATATAAATCAAAACCGTGTACATTTTATGATTATCGTTGATATACGTCATGTATATGAAATGGAAAACCAAAAGGCTTCAGTGAAATCTGAGGTTAACGGTAGAGTAAGAAGTACGGTGGCGATAGGCCACAGTATTCGCTAAAAACTCATGTGAGAAAAAATACATCAATCAACTAAAAAACAAGCAAATTATGACACAAATTGACAACACATACAGGGCATAAACATTGCACATATTAATTTTTGCGCTTAAATAACGTGTACAATTTCACTGATGTTACTGTACAAGGCAAATAATTTAACTCTTTTTTTTCTCTACCGATTTGTTATGATTTACGTTTGTCAAATTGATTCTGGTACAAATACTTCAGAACAGCTTTGCTGTGAAAAAACGCAGGCATAGGTGACTTAAAAAATCAATACTTTAGGAATAGTTGCAGACACTCTTGGGGTTGATGTTAAGTTGATCATTTGTGTTGAATAAATGTATAAAATGACAAAATATCGTGACACACCGAGCCAAAACTTTGAAGGCGTACACTGCCACCTACCCACAGCTGACATAACGGAGTAAGGGCTCATTAGGCGAGCTGCTTGCTGTGTGAACACATAATGATGACAAACAATGCCATGAGTAGACCCTTATTGCCATGTTAAGAAGCCAGGGCATTAATGTAACCCATGGATTACCATCCCGGAGCACAACATGTGTATTAGGTTCAGTTACTAACAATTAATTACTTTTGGCATTCCTCAGTGCTCCCCAGCTGGCGCAGCAAAACAGATCTTCATTCAGTTTTGGCAGGTGATACATAAAGCAAGATAGAGAGGCAAAACTAATACGTTTTAGCACATACGTACATGCAAAAATATTAATTGTCTACGCACTCAAGCTGCTGCATCAAAGAAAAAAATATTATTAGAAGGCGATGGAAAGTGGAAAGACTGGATTGTCTTTCAGAGCATTTCAGTTTAAAGACATTTACTTATTGACAAAACTCACAATGAGTGTAACAGAATAAAATCCACCAAGGTACTCCACTGCAATTCTATTAAGTTGTAAAAAATATTTCTTAGTAAGGATTAGTGTACAATACAGCTGTGATTCCATTGGCTTGCGTGTCTATGGGACAACATGAACGCAGGATGTTTTGTGCAGCTTATGTGTTCCTAAAATCTATTTGAATGCGTTTGGTTGAGGCCGTTTCTCTTATCGGTAAAGTTATGTACAATACGCCAGCATCTCTCGGCTGCTAGTTGGCCAATATTAACAGCAAATATTTTTTTTCAACAGCCCGTTTATTACTGAGACATCTTGACTGAGAGGCTACCAAAACCAATTTTAAAACAATTTACAATTTTCTTACTTTCCCATTTGTAAGAAAAATATTCTAGAGTGAAAGCAGATGGAAATCAATTGAATCACATCATTACAACTCAATAAAAGCTGGTGGGAAAACAGAGCTTCCATCCACACTAATGGAAAAAATAAATAATAGTTGAAATAATGAAATGGCACCACCGTGAAGACAAATCATGTACTACTTCTCTTTACTAAGAAAGGTATTTTTTAAGAGGCAGTAGTAAAAACTGCGTTGAAGAACAAACTGAGGTTGCGAAACATGAATTTAAAAAGTGAATTGGCCCAATAAAATAATTTAACATGATCCCTTGCTGCCTTCTTTTTGATTATGTTTTGAATGTGGTTATGTTCAGGGGGGGGGGGGCAGGGAGAGCATATCCAGTACATCAAACCTGTTTCTCATTTATGTCCTTTGTACAATGATATGTAAAGCATTCCATGCATTTTTGGAGCTGTTAAAACTTCGGGGGGGGGGGGGGGGGAAGGAGAGGGAAGTAATGGCTTGAGACAAATCACAGTATACTGGAAAGAGTTTTTGTTATGCAGTAGAGGAAGCGTGTGTGCAGACACATTTGGGGAAATTAATACAGTGGCTGTGTAATTTTACCCTCACACAAAAAAAAAGCCAACAGCACATCGATGATTACGAGTGGGGAAAGATGAAACGGGGGAAAAAGGAGAGCAACACGGTTATGCAAATGAGGATCAACACAAATCCAAAGGATGGATAGAACAAGGCACAGAATTTTCTGCAAATGGTTGAACTAAGTAAAATTCGTACCAGCAGTTCGGGAGGTGTTGAAATGGTGAAGCTCTCTACAGTGATTTCTGGCAACGTGTGGCACAGCCTTCCCACCCACAACCCCATCCCCTTCTCAGTTTACTGAAAACCCCAACCCTTCCATTTTTTTATCCTTTTTTGATTTATTTTCTTTTTTTTTTTACACACAAAACATTCCATCTACATCTGCAGACTAGACTAAACAACGGCTTAAAACCAGGCCTTTCTTTAAACCCCCCCCCCTCTCTTCTACTCCCTAAACCCTTGACTCTCACTAAAAAGTGATCCTGAACCAACTCGAATCCCTCCGTCAAACCCCCCTCTCCCCCTGCCCCGGCCCCAAAGACAGCTCGTGGTCCCAAAGAGGACACTAGAGTGAGGGGGTCCCGTTTTGATTAGATGTAGTACTCTTTCTTTTCGTCCGAGTTGGTGTGGCCACCCTCTGCGTTGATGATGGCTGTATCCGCGTCCGCTGCGTCGTCCGCTCCTTTGGCTTCGTGTGTGAAGTAGGTGCCTGAGGTAGAGGGGATGGAGGACAGAGTCACGGACTGGGTAATAGCCTGCTGCGTAGATGATACAAAAGATTAAAATGTGCCTCTACATCCCTCAGCACCTAATTATGTAAATCCTTCTCCGTGTGGCCATTTACACAAACCTAACACCAGCAAGCTGTAATATTCAGATTATACATCATTTCCACTTCTTTTCATTCAAATTGGCACATGAAAATCAGGGTTTTAAAATGATCGAGTGTGTGGAAGAGCATGGCTCACACCTTCAAATTAACCTTGTCAAGTTCAGAGGAGGGGGAAAAAGGAGCTTGCGAGCCCCTTAAAACTGAATTTATTCAAAGATTTATTCACATCCTATCACAGCAGAGGTTGATAACGGAGGCGACATTCTGGATCGACTGAGGATGGGCACTTAAAATGTGGAAATAAAAGCACAAGTGCTGCTTGAATAGATGGAAATAAGGTGGTGCTGCATCACAAGGATGGTTACCTGGGATATCTTGAGGATGTGATAAGAAGCCAAATCCTATTTATTTGTTTCCTTCTTTTTGTTCCCCATATTTATGTTCTCGGGCACTACTCAGCCTCTGATTGGCTAGTGTTCGTTGCCTTCTTTGCAGAATTGGTTAAATTCATTGCTGATGAAGAAGATTGGTGTATATTTGGTGAGGTAAGTGCTCCTGGTTATAGGTACAAAATGTTTGCCGATATGGATTAAAATTGGCACTTTAAGGTGTCCGACCCGATGACTTTTGGCCTTAGTTTGAACCGTCATGTCATCTATGCTGTGATCCGCATCCGTTGCCGGTTAATAAACTCTAATCCCACTGAAAGTATAGATGTATTGTTTTTCCTAAATGACTTCCCCTGGCTCCAGTCTCACATCTCAACATTGCTCTGCATAGGTGTGGCAACCAAAAGAAAAAATCTCCTCTCTATATCATGATTGCTCTTTCATGAATATTCATATCTGGCATCTACTGCAATTTTAAAAGCTTACAACTCGCACCATACACAATGCCATTAGGCAAAGTGGTCTCTGGTTGACTTTTACTGCTGCATAGTCACATGGATGCATTTCATTTATATGTTTCGCCACAAAAAAGGATCTTAATTGACTTTCCATTGCCATTGTTTTATGCTGAGAGACATGAAACAAATAGAATACATTTCAAAGCTATTTCAAGAAAATCTTTGGTACAATATTCCTGTAAGTAAGGAGGACATATACGCTAGTGGTTAGTGTAGTCTGTAAACACTGCATTTTCTTTAAACTGCCTCTAAATGTTTCCTGAGTTTTTCAGTTTTTCATGCCGTTTGTTGATTTTATTTTACTCCCTTTAATCAACATGAACGGTTTGGTTTGTACGGTAGTGATGTATCTTCATGTATTTATTTTCCAAAACTCAGTTTGTACATCCTGTCCCATGTTCTCCAAATAAAGAGGAGATTTATTTGCCAGGTGGTTGTTAGTCAAAGTCGAACAGTATCTTTATAACCCACCCACCTCAGAATTTCTACAGTAACTACAGTAACATGGCAGTCACGTGTGACGATAGGGTGGCGTTTTATTGGCTGATTGAGTCCAGAGCTCTGCTGTTTCACTCTGTCACCGCCTGTGGATGGTAAACATTTCCATCTACTGTCCATAGTTTCATTGATGCATGCTGTATGTGATAATCGGTCCCAATGCAGCTTTAGTTAGAAAGCAAAGGTGAATGCGTCAGTTGTGCGTATGAAGCTGTATTTTCAGGTCCAGTACCTTTGTGTCTTGCGAAGTAGCGCCCCAAGACGATGAGTAGACAGAGCATGGCGAAGACGACCACGGCCACCACTCCTCCAATCACTGCATGGTCCACCGTTCTGGGAGCTCCTTCTCCAGCTCGTGAATCTGAACGCAAAGGGAAAAGAAACTCAGTGTGGATAGACGACAGTTCTCTGTGTTACATTGTGGGAATAGCAATCAGCCACCACATCCCTGCTGGGACGTCTGACAGTCAAATGTGCCGATAGGCATCTGGAGATGATACTTTAAAACGATAGTTCGGTATTTTTAAGTGAGGTTGTATCAGGTACATATCTACAGCCAGTGCATTGCACAGTAGACGGCGGTCGGCAGGCCACCAGTTTGAAAGGGAACTTATCTATACTGTATTTCTTCGTGGAATCTTGCTTTGAAGAGAACATGGATACGTTTAACTTACGGTTCAGTTCCCTGTTGAAGAGGGCTGTGTGATGGCAAGATAGAGCCGTGAGAATATTCTAAATATAGCGTACACTCCAAACTTCCTCCAAACTCAGGTACTGCCGACCGCCGTCTAGCAGTAGGTAGTACACTAAGTAAGGATAAGTACCTTATAGAAACCCACTTCAAAACATCAAAAAATCCCTTTAATGGCCAAACTCATGAAAAATAATTAAAAAGTTCCAACAAGACTAAATAGTTGGTAAAATATGCACTCAATGGCTGTTCATCATGAAGAGTAGAGTATCTTTGTTTGATTCTCTAATGAACTTATCCACACCAAATGTGTTGCATTCACTGCAATACGTCTTCTTTTGGTATCTTTTGTTTTACTCCTGGGACAAGTTTGGCTCCTTTTTATCTAGCCGACATTTTAATAACCACTCTACAAAATTGCCATGACGATAACAGTTTGGTTTGCAATCAGGAATTGATTAAACTGAGCAGGACAGGAACGACGATGTTCCCGACGTGCTGTGTGAAATCACTCGGGGACAGATTTACCGAGAAAATGGTGTCGGGCAAACGTGCGCTGCGATTTTCCTTGAGTTTTTGTGGCCGCAATCTGTGTGTATTCAGCGCCTGATTTACTAAGGCAGCAGCTCATCAGCTCCTGGTACTGCCCTCCAGACACACTCTGAAGGAGAGCTCATTACTATTACTCTGAATAATGCTCGTAAAATTATGATTTCATACTCTCACTCTGTTTAGCCTAATTTATTCATATCTGTATGTAATAATCAGTTATTAGGGGAAAGCCAGGCAGTTTTTTTTACGTAGAACGCATGTTTCATTCACAAAGGTATGATCGAAAAATCTGGCCTGACCCCACAGAAACACACAAAATGTCCGTCTCACCCGCACAAATTAAAGTCGAACCACGGCAGCAGTTTTAAAAGCTGGAACTTTTATCAAAAAAAAACCAACAACATTACAAGCTAAAGTAAATTTGTGACGTAATCTCTGACATGCACCTGCCCATAGGTTTGAATAGTTGTCCATCTCCATGTCCACCCGAGTAACGCTGTGTTTACCCGCGGGTATAGCCAATGGATGGACAACTCTCTGTGGGTCTTGTCAATCCCAACTGAGCTATGCCTCCTTTTCTACCAGAGATCATTTTCCTCAGTACATTCAAATGGAATACATTATCAATCTCTGCTAACACATCTCCTCTTAGTATGTGTGCAATCCTCCGTTAATTCTATGTGCAACATGCACACTGTGACTCAAGCCTGGTGTGTCTGATTGATAAAAACAGCACATGCACCTAACACGACCTAACAGTCGATTTAACCTTTCTTGCATCAAATGTCAGTTTAAAAAAAAACGCCATTGTTGAAGAAAGCTGTAGAAGAAACTTTCAGGCAACCGTGCAGACAACAACACATTTACAAACTATTTACTGAGTGGGAATGTTGGATAATGTGTTTAAGTCTTGAATTGAATTTAAAAAAGCGCCAGGGACTGGACAACAAGCCCCTGAAGGTCTTGGCTTTAATGCTATGTGAAAGCTATTGATCAAGTGTAGGGATCCATGACAACCCAAAGTTAATATCCGTTAGGGGATGTGATTGGCCCTTCTAAGCACAAAGGAGGAGCACATTTTTTCATCACCAGCCCACACGATGTGCTGGAGTAAAATTAACGGGAGGGGTGGAGGTGGAGGTGAAGGTGGTGGAGAGAAGATAACTTACTCGGCGTAAGTGTTGCATTGAGATGTGACCTGGAATTGATTCGCCATCCACCTAGCACTTTGGTATACGATATAATGTGTGCATTACCAATGCATTTTCATGCTTTCAGCTTATTAAGATACCATTACACCATACACTTAACCTTCACGTCCTCGATAATGTCTTTTTTAAAGACAAGAAAGTAGGGAATGCCAGAAAAAGTAAAGTCAGAGCACTGAACACCAGCCAGCTCTTAGCAGTCGGATCACGTGGAGGAAACCATCAGCCCCCACCATCCATTAGCTATAGTAACTCGCTAAAACCCCGACACACGCTTCTCCCGCCTAGTTCTACACTCAAGGGATTTGCTGAGTGAGCTCCGGGAAAAAGAAGCAGCAGGCCACAATTTATTAACGAATAACAGAAACAGAGAGAGAAACATCATGGATAACATCAGCTACCACCCACCTCTACACACCGGCGCTATAACCTGCAGGGATAACAGAGGGAGGTGGGGGAGGCAGAGCAGTGCCACCTGTCAGACTCAACAAAACATTACCTGATGGATCTAATAGGTTATTTTGACTTCAGATTTTCTTTTTTAGTGCTGGGCAGATTCAATTAAACTGAGCAGGAATCCCTCTGACATCCAATTCGCTCTTGTCAGCCGCTGCTAAAGCTGTGCTTTAACACCCTTTCCTATTACGATGTTAATGTGGACTGTGGCTTTTGGGGAAGCAGGAGAGTGTGTGTGTGTGTGTGTGTGTTTGGTGTGTGCGGTGTGGTTAGAGTGGTGGGGGGTAGCTTGGACGGTTGTAATAAACGATTCCTGGTTGTCTAAATCAAATATTCCTGGTTAAAACTCTGATAAGGGGGAGGGGGGGGGGCATGAAAGTCTCCACAAGTCCATATCATACATTGCTTCGTTCCATTATAAACTGGAGCCTCGTGGATTAACCTGCGTGAACACGACTGGCCCTAGTCTGGCCTGTTGGTGGTGCTAGAGGGAAGGTTGTGTGGTCACTAAAACCTCCTCTTACTTTGAAAGAGCTTGAAAGTAGCGATAAACTACATGGGAATCACTTTCACCCCTGCAGGTTGCTTTAAGGTCAGAAATCCTTAAGGCTCCCCTCACCTGGGGCTCTCTCTCATTACTCAGTTTGTACGTCCTTGACTATTTTCCTCGCCTCCTCTCCTCCTTCCTTCGCCCCTTGTGCACCGGAGATGCCAGCAGATGAGGCGAGGAAGAGACGCAAGGAGAGAGGAGGCGAGGCGAGGGGCATTCCCCAAAATGAGACATTCTAGCTTAAGAGCTGTCATTTTAAAGCGACACTCAATTAAATATGATGCTGGTAGAGCGCTGTATCAGTATGGGTTCTAACCGCAGTGGCCCGGGTTCGATTCTTTTGCTGTGTCATCCCCTCTCTCTCCTTTCCTATCTGTCTTCAAGCTATCACTACCCAATAAAGCAGAGACGCCAAAAAATATCTTTAAAAAATAAATAAATCCTTGAGTCTGACAGTTTGTTCCAGCTTCTTCATTGAAGTTGTATGATGCTTACACTGAGAGAAATATTCAAAGCCAATACATCTTTTTTTCATAACTATTCCATCAAAAATAAATATTGTACATGTCATATGCATCATTTCATACTCATTTCACCAAAATTCAGCCCGACGTATTTGTTATCATTGGAAACTTTGGGATCTTCGATAGAATTGAAACTGAAGTTCTGTGTGTTTGAAGAGGTTGATTTTCACACTGTGGGCACAGATGTAGCCAATGGAAAGTGAAATTGAAAGGATAATTCATGGTTTAATACAAGTTGGGTAATAATAACCCTGTACCGGTACTTAAATGTTGAGATCTTAGAATTACTCACTTGGTTGGTTGTCATCTCTGAGAATGATCTAAAAATATATAAGACCAGAGTTGTGATGAACCAAAAATGATTCTTCAGCTTCATTGTCGGGTACAATTTATAAATATGTTTATTTAATCCAGTTGCCTTTCTTCCTGTATTAACTGTTCTGCTGTTCGTTGATTTGCTGGGTGAGATTTAAGTTTAGTTTCAGAAATAAACCCTGAATCCAAAATGTAGATGTTAATGAATCCAGCAGTTCTTGTCTTCTCTTTAATGAGAAAACAGCTTGTTAATACGTGCATGTTTTTCTCAACTTATTCCAAGCACTTAGTTTGTACCCAACTGAGAAATATTCTTCATGTCATGACATGTTGAAAAACAAACACCCTTTTCTCTGTTCTCCCAACATGACAGAAAAATAGAGGAAACTACAAAAAAAGAGAATATATTTGCTCTCATGCAAACACCTCTTACCGAAAACAAACGTCATGTGTATTGGTTGTTGTCACAGGAGGATTCCATCGTGCAATGTTCGTGTAGCGTGTTTGTGCTGTTTCCTAAAGTACATTTAGCTTTGGCGGCGTGTGTTTTAATCACTGACTGAGCACTGGCACCTGTTTTCTCTCCTTAGTTTGATTGCAATTAAGTCTTCTTAAAGTTGGATTTTACATTTTTAAAATGAGAAGAAAAAATAAGATGCATGATTGAATCACTCAGGATGCACACCGTCTCTTTCCCAAAATCAAAGTCAGCACGAAGCTCAACTTGTTTGCTGGATCTAGACCTTTGCAGGTCTCTCATGCCGCAGCAACAATAAGCCCAACAGACGGAGCGATGAAAGATGGTCTTCCTACAGAAGGTACGGATGGGATACCGTTTTCAAAACACAACCTTCCTTTGTATCCGTAACTCAACTGTATGTTGTCAAATCTTAACAATAAAGTCGTACAAAATATAAGCGCGAGTTGTGTTTAAAAGATGTTTGGTATCGGTGGGAACTAGAAAATCCAAGCTTTCTAATGCACCTAAACGCACCTTGTCTCAAAAACACAGTACCGGTACCTTTAAATGGGCCAACAAATCAGGCACAATTCACAATTTACATCCAGATTCTTGATTCAGTTACTTAAGGGTTCTACAGTGACGTTGGGACTAACAGGAGTCAGCCGTCATCTTGCACTAAGGGAACTCTGGCTGACCACTCGTTGGCTGTATCGAAGCAATTACACCGACAAGCCTTCCATCACGCTCTTCAGCTTGCTGAGACAAATCTGAGGAATATCTCGTAAAGTACCGTGGGCCTTCCATTCTCCACACATCTGCCTGTACAGCATGGGACTCTGCTTTTGTTAACTGTCATTTCAAAGGTTTTTTGTGCGACTTACGTTAATTGTAACATGGCGATGTGGAAATGAATTGTGTTTTGAATCAAAACTCCCAGCAAACAGCCGTCATTAAAACAGGAAACCTGGCCAAAACATGGAGAGTGCCTATATACCGCCTGTATTTTTGTATATTTTCATCAAATATACAGTCACAGCTGTAGTAAAGAGTCGGAGGGAACATTCAGGTGCATTATTGTTCATGAAATCTTGGTTTTAATGGTGATATTGCCTTTGAAATTTAAATTACATACGAGGGGATGATAACAATTACATTTTTTGTTTTATTGCATCTATTTACTCGGAAATGGGAATATAAATAGTTTACTTACATGGATTTATATACCTTATCAGCGCACTTTTCAAAGGACACCAGAAATATGCACATAAGCCTTTTGGTAGAGGAGCTATTGTTGATGATTTTTGGTGTTCTATTTTAGACATTTCTATCCTAGAAATAGGGCTAGAGCTTAACATGAAAAGGTCTTGATGGAATGACAAAGCCAACAATTTCTGTCATAATCAAACAAACAAAAAAAAAAGAAAAGAGGGTTGTCTGGGTTCCATTTTTAAAGAGCCCTGTTTATAAGCCAGAATAACTGTCTGCTTGACAGCTGCAGAGCATGTGCTGTCAGTTTCTGGAAGCACTCAGTCCCAACGATCAATTTGCACGTCATATCAGTGTGTATCAATTATGAGCAATTACTGTCACCTCTTGAAATACAGTTTATTTGTGTTATTATCTCACATAGGGAGTCAAAATTGCATGGGTCATTGTTTTAGCAATCAAAGAAGTGCACATTCAAGGCAATTGTATTTATTGCCTTTCCTTGAAAGTCACTTCTGTTGCAGTGTTCAGTTAAGTGCTTTCACGCATGTGTGGAGCCTAAAAACACAACCGATGTCCCAAAATGGTTGGTGCCATTTATATATATACATTTGAAAGAACCATGCAGCTGTTTGATCTCGACTCTAGAATTTTCAGACAAGTTTGACAGCCGTTCCTCCACCTTCTCGTCCCAGAGTGTCAAATCAACAGACTCTTATCACCAAACTGAAGAAAGTCGAGCATCTAGTAGCTAGAGAGCAAGGTACGTTTCTTTCTCAGTGTACGCGGAGACCAAACCAGAGCCAAAAGGAAAATGAAAACATTGCTCTGCGGCTGGTGATTACTGGTTGCAAACATGTTGTATTAAATAAAATGTAAACCTGGGTAAAAGTAGAAGTCTTTCCGAGGATGGGAAATATATTTTGATTCCCTATTTTCTTGCATTTCAATTTGTGAAAGTGCAGGATGGTTAAATATACAATTTAAGGTCATTCAGACGAGGATTTATGTTGATCAAATATTGCTATTTATTTGTGTTGATAAGGGAACAATCAAGTTTCAGTCAGTGAGCTTGTTTGGGAGTTGTTCTGCCCCCTAGTGGCCGAATATGAATGAATAAAGCTTTAAAGCATAAATAGCTGCTGTGTGTCGTCTGTTGGAGGCTGCTCAGAGGGAGATTTTATGATGGATCTACGGGCAATAACCCAGGGGTGTAGGGATGTAAAAAGATAGATGATAACCACAATGGGGGTGTTTATTATTACTGTATATCACAAGCAACAGTACTGCTTTCTGTTCTGGATCCATATAAAGTCCTTTCCAAATAAAACTGTGAGTCGCAAGTTGTCAGTTTAAAAGCAAGGTATAGCAGAAACCCGATGTAAACACAGAGGCAAACAGTTGCAGAATCCAGCTCTGTAATTTCATATTACGTTCATGTCTGTCTGGACTTATCTTAACGCTGACCCACAGCTCAGTCTCCCTTTGAAATGTGCAGCAATAGAAATGATTCATCACAGATGGGCATCAAACAAGGTATCCACGGGGCTAAACAAAGCATGCAACATTCAATCAAGAGTGGTCATTTTTTCAGTGGGAGAAGCGCTCACCTTAAGTGGGAGTATCTCATTTTCACAAGACATATTGACAGAGGCCTGATTTGAGAAAGAGGAGATCTCCGAATTGGATCTCCTAATCTGCTAATGAAGCATTCGTGATTTTACTGGTGTGCCCGTGCTGCCTGCAGATAGAAGGGCAATCAGGAATACAGCGGCGCGATGCGGGTGGGGTGTCATAAGAGCACATTGGCTCGTCAAGATCCACACAACACTCTCGGTTAAAGAGTGAATGTAATTCAAGTCCCAATGAACCTATTCATTGAACCTATTTAAATATGTCAGTTAAATCGTTTGCCTCTCGGGTAGCGCACTACACTGCTCACATACAGAGCGACTTGGCCGAAGACTGAGTCTTTTTCAAAGTATCAAAAAGGGTTTCGTGTTAAAAAGACAGCGGCGCCATTAAAAACAGAGTAGCTAAAGGGTCAAATAAAGTTGAAAATTAAATGATTAAAACCAACGTCATCAAGTTTTTACTTTTGTGGTGATTCAAGAGACAGTTCTGGCTTTGCGAGCCTGATCCCTGATTCCGAATAGTGAAGTCTGTTATTTAAAGGCCTCATTACTTTTGATATGTGGCAGTGACCTGAAAAAAACACTTGGCTTGAGGATCCCAACCTGATCACGTGTGATATTATAATACTTCAGCGGTTCAGAACTACACTTGTATAAATTCGGAGGGCTTTCGAGAGGCATATAGTATAGTACAGGTATAGTACAGGTTCCTAGTGTCGGTCGAGCTCCAAATGTGATGGAACCTACATTTCCCACAATGCAACAGACAGCATTTCCATATGTACTGTGAGATAAGAAGACACATGATCATTGGGGTTATTTCATGTGGCCATGTGTAAAATTAGTGGTGGTGTGGGGGGGAGGGAGGATAAAGTAGCATGTGGATAGATGCAACAAGACGCAGATTGCATCATGTGTTGGCGACCGTGGCTCAGTGGCAAAGCAGGGTCGCCTCTCAATCAGTTCGATCCCGGCTCCATCAGACCATGTCGACCGGTATGATGAGTAGTCCTGATGGGCAGGTACCTTGCATGGTAGCCCCTGACATCAGTGTATGAAAGACTAAATGATGTGAATGATGACATGTGGTGTTAAAGTACAAGTCCATTTACCATTATACCGTTTCATTAAAGATTTGTTGCGGGGAAAAACAATGAGGATCTAATTTCTTTAAATCGTGATCGTACACAGATGGTTTCAAGGCGGATATGACAAATTATTTTGGTCAAACAGCCACAAGTCGCTATACCGAGAAAAAACTAAAAATACGTTAATTTTGAGTTATTAGAGATATAATTCTGTTGGACTTCCACTTATAATGAGCTTTTCTACACTTCTGCGGATTGGGAGGGGGGCTGTGACATCATTTTGCTGTAATTCAATTAGACAAAGCAAAGAGGACAGTGACACTTCATTTCAATATGAATTCATATAATTTTTCATTCTATAATTATTTCTTCTTTTGCAGCAAAATGACAGTTATAATTACCGGTTACACTGAGGCATTGTTCTTCTGGAAATAACAAGTCACCAGTATTCAACGTTCATTTATACTTTCTGGTACAAACTTGTGGGCCTGCATTGAATATAGAAAGCTAAAACACAGCTGAAAATGAAACTATATATGGATATATTGCCACATTTACGACAGGTATTTCTTCTTTTGTGGTATTCCTCATGTTATATATGTAGATTAGTGGATGTAAGGAATTCTATTTTGGGTGCAACCAATGCAGTCAGAAGGAAAGCAAATGTTCCAAGCAGAACAAAAGCCAACAGTGCATTATCTCTTAAGAAACCTTGCACCTTGTTTTTTTTTTGATGGAGCTATTCATCATTTATCTAATCACGTTCGGTATTCATTCAAAATGTCATATAATTACGGGCTATAACTGCTCTCAGGATATTAAGCCGTATCTGGGCCACGGCTAGCTCAATAAACACCTTCTAATAATGGCTTTTAGTGGTCTCAGGAGTGACTTATCCTAACACATTGAGGACTCTCTATGGCTCCCAAGGCCAAATGAGTTTGCAGCTTGTTGCAGAGATGCACATCAGTCCTGTTAATGGGGGCACTGTTTGAAAAAAAAAAAGAAAAAAAGAAAAGAAGCCCAGTGGAGTTTTTCTCCATCCACCAGACTGCCCTTTCTTCTCTCAAGCGTGATTATCAACCCCCACCCCCACCAACGCTCTCCTCCCATCCCGCTGCCACTGAGCTGCCTCCAGCCCCGGTCATTTCATCGGCTGAAAAACTCCCCAGGATTTATGGCTGTGGATGTGAAAGGTGGCCAGAAGCCTGGGTTTGCGTTTTGTGTGTGCTCACGTTGAATGATTCCTCACCTGACACCAGACATCTGAGGATTCCCTCGTGTTAGAAAATGTCATCTTTTGACTTTAGCAGAGATAAGGTCAAAATGAATGACTGACAATTGATCACGTATTCATTATAAAAGAAAATGCCGTGACGCTACTCATCACGAAAACATTAAACTGTGTTCGAGCGATACGAAGAGAACAATCCCATCAAGGTCAGCGTGACAGAAATGGAAGGCATTGATTAAATTGACTCCCTAAGTCAAGTCCTGCGCCTCCTCCCCTGCTCTTGGTATAGTGATAACAATAACAGGAGTGTGTGTGCCCCGGTGTTGTGAGACAGAATAGTATCAGTGAAATTACATTGGGGGCTTTGTGTAGATCTGTGTACTCAGCGGAGACATCCCTGGGTGAAGGAACTGTGCCAAGGAAATGAGGGGCTCATCCCGGAAAAAGAGCGCGAGACAATGACTACATCTGCATCCATGCAGTCAACAGACTGCATGGATGCAGAGAGGATCTGTCCACACAAACCTTTCATATCTCACCTCACTGACTCAACAAATCCAAAAACAAAAGAATACGTTGCGATGATTTGCAGATTAAAACTTGTATGTTTCTAGTTTGAACGCAGGGAACACCATAAGCAAGAGCCCTCTGAGTTAAACAACTAAATGAGATAAGTTGTTGCCTTTTAAAACAACCCATTTCATTCATGAGTGTACTTCAAGTCCACTTTGTTGAGGCCTTAACCGGGTTGTTTTCCCCTTGAGTTGCTTTAAGGTTGAAACAAAGCCAAGGCTTGGTTGCACCAATAACGATTCATTTTTAAACCCTATTGAATCACATTTTAAGTTTAATTTAACAAGATTGTGGGATATCTACGAACTACTGCTCATTATTTTTCAAAGGTTTAGCTATGAACGAAGAACAGTATAAAAGAAGAACAGCGTCACTCCCAGCCCGCTTGAGCATAAAGTCAACATGGAGGCACTCTCCATGTTTTACGATTTCATTTATAAGTTGATGTGCAGTGGAAGCGAGGGAATTTGTGACTGGCTTCGGGCCTCTTTTGCCTGCAATCTAAACGTAGCCGAAGGTTCCAACGCCACTTCTTCTGCAAGGACAAGCAGATCTACTCTGACACTTTTTTGGCACGGCTCTTTTCATAGTTAGTGCTCGACGACGCCTCTGCATGCTCTCACACATTGTACATAACGATGGGCGGCCACCAGAGAAAACAAGGATGTATAGAAACAATGTCAGGAAGTCTGAAAAGGGCGATTATAATTGAAGTTGCAGATGATTGTTTAAATCACATCTACTCAAATAAGAGCAACTGCAATGTGTGTTAAAGGCGGTTGTTCCAAATCCACGTGGACATGGTCTTCATTTTTACTGACCCCATCACAGTGTGGTTGTTTAAAAGTACATCAAATGACTCTGTGAGGTTTGACCTTTGTTGCACACATTTTGGCCGGTAAGCCAAGAGAAAAAAAACACTGGATTTCAGGCATTATGTAAAGATAGAGGCCGAGCGCTGATATTTTCTTTGTTATCTTAGTCCTTGTATGCTGGCTTTGTCATGCTATTTTGTCCGTCTTTCAGGAGCAGCGATGTGGCACAATCTCTGCGTTGGTGTAGCAACGCTGACAAAAAAAACCTGCAGTGATAATAAAATCCTATAACAGGGCTGAGTACAGGGTGTCGGCCTCTAATCCAAGCCTCACCTCAAAGGAAATTCAGGCCAGTTTACATGCATGGATGGTGTCAGGAAAAAAAAAAGAAAAAGAGAGAAAAGAAAATCCGCTGTTTTCCACACACAGCTCGCCAGACTTTGAATCCGAGCTGCTAACAGCGAGCGAAGCCAGTGAGGATGGATGATCTCCACGACACTAAATGCTGAGGGTATTGTTTATTAATATATCTTTTTTAAACCGATATCCTTGCAATGACAAAGCCCTGGTTTTGGCATCATGGGAATTCCAGCATTTTCTGCAAAACACCCAGAACTTTAGAACGGCACAAGAGAGTGACCAAAGCCTCGGAAGGAAGCATTTGCTGAGAGGGAAATAGGGAAGAAGGGGCTCCTCTTGCAATGCCGATTAATAATCAATTTCAATTTCCCCTCAGATGTGATTTTCATTCTTTTGGAAGATGTGTGAAGGTGTTTTCGTTTTCTCGTCTCTGCCCTGCTGTCCTTGGGGCCAGCAATGGCCCAGCTAAGCTAAAAAATAAATAAATAAAAAGAACAGTACGACTGTCTCAGCTGAAAGTTGCGAGACTTGCTGCTGTCATGACAACACTGAGCCTCAATGCAAATTATAATAAGAGCATTGAAAAGCAAGGAACATGCAGGTCACATGCCTTGGGAGCCTATTGTGCAACTAAGACTTGTGAGGAATAATGCCAGCCTCAAGCTCACCACCTGCTGTGTCTGCCTGCTTGGAGCACCAAATTATCATCATTATTAAGGAAGAAATAGATATAATATGAATACATACAACCTGCATTGTATCGGAGAAATGTTTTACCATTTAATAGACGTATGCCATTAACCTAAAACAACACATTGTGGGCGAATAGAGGCATACACAATGTGCAGACAATAATTGCCCATTCAGTCAGTATGTTCACCACTTTAGTCCAGACTAAAATATCTAACTGTTGGATGGACTGCAGTGACATTTTGGTCCGCAGACATCAAGGGAAGATTACGGCCAGATTACAGAAACATAATGTGATTCTTTTTTTCTATGTATGTATATGATTACAGCATAATATGCTATGTTGTTAGCAGAGCTGGATGATTGACGGATAGTTTGTGTGGTCTGATTCAAACTGTTTCAATAAAAGCATTAGGACATTAGAAAATGATGTAGATTTTAATAGAATGACATGACACTATTACCAATGATATCGTAATATTCGGTCATTTTGAACATCTTCTGACAAAAAAAGTACGATAGTCCATGTACATTGGAAACAGTAAGCACTGGCATGGATGCAATATTTTGATATTTTGATTTGAGTCACCTGAAATGCCGGTAAAATTGATTTATTGTGTGCTTTGTTGATTTCCTTGGCAAATGAATTACCGGTAAACTCAAATTACGAGACGAACTGACAAAAGCCAGAAGCAAAAGACACGGAAATGATCTACGGGGCTCTGGATTATTTACACAATATGATTATTATTGTATTACTAAAATCAAATAAATATTGTACTTTTTAAGTATCATCAATGCCAGTATATCGCAACACCCGTGTTGACCCTTTGGACCATGAAAAAGTATGACTGTAACAAATGATACACACATAAAACACGTTTGCCACTTGTTGACCTCATGTTTAAAATGTGTACCTTTGCTGTACAGACTAATTAAAAAGATCTCATGTCACCAGCCCTGTCTGTTTCACCATGTGAAAGCCAGACGTAACCTTAGAGGTTCACTTAACTTTGTCACCTGCCATACTCGGTTGCGAGTCTAAAACTAATTAATGGAGCATATGTGCCTCATTTGTAGAGAGCCCCGAAGGCGGCTTCAAGCCACCGGACGCCGGTCTCAAAATACCAACACATCTATCTCTGTGTGCACATATGAAACAGGCACATGCATCTTAAAGAAAGGGATTCCATAGTGGCACTGATGTAGAACAGACTCCTTATAATCAGTGTTGGGTAATGTTACTTTACAGCGTTACCAAAAACAAGAACCCCTCTGCAACCTCATAACTAAATGACAGCACGTTTGTGAGCTGCAAACCTTCTTTTCGTTTCTAAAGGACGGTGAGACAGGTTTCCACTAACTTAAAATCATGATGCAGTCAATATGTGAAACAACTTGAAGGTTTTGCAATATTCCTGCAGTGACACAGCAGTAGGTTACCACCCCATTGACATCTCTGCCCTGCTAAGATAATTCAAAAAAATCAGTTTCTTTCCATTTCAGAAACACACCTTTAAGCCAAACCACACATAAGAAATAAAGCATCTGTGCCAATGCTCAACAAAAAACCTTTCAGCCCTCATCTGGATTTGTTGAGTTTTCACTCACTATTCACAGGTTTATGGCATATAGTCTCAGCATGGAATGTCATATATTGATATTTTCAGAATAGGTTTACTCAGAAATGTCATGTTTACTGCTACTGCACGCGTTTGAGAGCACCTTTGTGAAAATAAAACATTTTATGCCACTGTATATTGGTCGGGTATTTCTCAGCAGGTTTTCAACATACTACAAACTAAAGTAAATATAAATGGATAGGAGAGTGAGACTGTCAAAAATATAAAGCCGAAAATAAAATAAAGCTAATATTCCTGGATTTTTGTCAGTCCGGTTGTTTGTCTTTTTCTTATTAACATTTGTTCCCATCGTGCTTTGGCCACTGTAAACAGGAAGTTAATAGTGTGAGTCATCCTGGCTTTAACCCTATATTTCCTATTTCTATACATGTTGGTGAATGCAGAAGGGAGAGTCACACTGAACTGACCCTTTGCTAAGCTTCGCACACCGCTGCTCTGATTTCACCATTATCATCTGTGTGTACTCCATGAGTCTAAAAATAGAGGCTTTTTTTAATGCTAATTCCATAAATCGGGTTCACCGCGTACAAAGGTCAAAAACATCAAATCAAAAAAATACATTTCGTATGCACACAATCATCATACTAATGCCCTGGCTGTCAACAGAAAGAAAGAAAAGAAACTGCCATCGTGTCCCTTTAACCTACCAATATGTCAGGCAGTCAATGATGTTGGCAAGGCCATCTGTCCCTTTGATAGCCAGTCAGCCCAAGATCACCAGTGCACTGCTGACTCAGCAAGGACTCAGTCTTCAAGTCAAAAGGACAGCATTTGGAATTTGGCCAAATCCTCAAACACGTCTTCCCCAATCGTTTCCATCCTCAGCATAGGAACCACGCATTGAGATACACATGGAGCGCGCACACATAAACACGAAACGGACACACACTTCCCCTTTACGAAATACTTCCCCAAGTTAGCTGCCCCGTGCAGCAGTAATCAAGAGTCTGAAGAAACAATCACTGCATTTGTTGCACATCAATACCTGATGGTAATCTGACACAGTATGGCCTTGTCATTTAATGAATGCCTTGTCGCTTTAATGACATCCAAATGTGACAGCTGAGTCCTGGGATTAAAGAGAAAGGTCCCGTGCTTCACCTGCCACAATCCTGCTGTGAGCAAAGTGGCCATTATACTGCTGTATTTCCTCTCCACTATTAGATCTCTGAGCGCGGCTCAATTATCCGACTACTTCCACACGCTTGCTGACAGCAGTGTTGGCAGGTGTGTCCTTTCCAGACGCTCTCACCTCTCCGGATGGGAAATTAGTCAGTGCAGCTAGCCATCCGCTAAAGCAACTGACACCTTCGACTAGCATGCCCTTTCATTCAGAGTGAGGAGAGGGAAGTGAGATGAGACGAGCAAGCGCCGCTCGAACATTCGACACCAGAAACGCTGGCTCTGAACCGTGGACCACCTGCATTTTTAGAAACGAGGTACAGGGAGTTGATTTACCTCATGCAGGTACCATGAACACAAAAGACAATCCTCCAGCAAAGCAAAAGCCATGATTATTGACTGTGGTGTTGATGGCCACTTGTCCCACAATGCAACAGGAGAAAGCTGACAAAAGTAGTGGACGATGGAGTGGTTGGGATTTGTGCCAATATACTGACAGATTATTAGAAATACTGATGTTCGGTATAGTAACAAATCTCTCAATGCATAATCCCACCGTCCTGAGAATTAAAATAAGTAAACTCTTCTTGTTTAATTGTTTGACTTTAATATATTTTCTATAAAATTCAAATCTCAATGGTTTTTGAGGGACAAAAGCAATTTTGTGTCAGTTACCAACCTCACCTTGTTTCATTTGTGTGGATCGTCATGTACTTGACATTCCTAAATAACAAGCGCTCAAGTGTGGTTCACAATGTTTAAGGAGGTAATCGTATTGCTCTGATAAACACTGTAAGTAAGTGAGAAAGTCTTCGTGATGAACTTGTTTGTTCCCTGTAACTCTTCCTGTAGTTTTGGTTTCAAATGAGCACCTTTAACTCTGTGGGTCTCACAAGTGAAAATGACTTTGTGCCACGAGAGCTTCCGAGAGCCAGATGTGCAGTGGTGTTTATCCACATGCATAATAAAAGCAGTCATTATGTCGGAGTTTTCCAGGGTATCTGGGTCTCTCTCTCGCTCGCTCTCATTTCAGCATCAGAGCAAAAGCTTAATTTATAAGAACACAACGTTTCAACACCCACTTCTCCTATCCACCGGCAGCTCATCTCGGAGCCTCTTCTTCGCTCGGGCGCATGTTTAATTTGTTCCCGCCTGCCCTCTGTGCCACTTCCCCATACCTGGCCTATTTTAGAGGGAAATGGACAATCTCGAGAAGTGCCTTCGAGCTCAATGGTGTCTCGGCTTCCTCTCTCTTTTTAGTCGTGACAAGCGGGGCATCACCATGGCAACAACATTTGCGAAGGATATGGGGAGCGAGGCGGTCAGCGCCGGTGCTTTTCTAACAGGCTCTGACTTGGTGTCACACACTGGGCACAGGGATCCTAGACATGCATTAGCATTTTTTTTTCAAATACACCGGGATTTTTGGAGATTGCCCTGTTGACACCCAAATTATTCATCATCATTTAAATGGCACTAAAAAGGAATGAAATGCACTTAGTTTTTTTTAATTCAGGGCGGAGCTTGTGATTGTGATTGACAGGTCGCTACCGCGGCCTTGTACAGTCTGGGAGATGTCTGTGTTTTTTTGTCTGAGAACTTGAACCCTTTTCAGTTTGTGGAAACAAATGTAAAATTTTGGTCACCTAAAAAGAAATCTGTTCAGCTTTCAGTTGTACTCCAGCTCCACTCTCTCATGTCACTTCCTGCTCCAAAAACCAAGATGGCGACGGCCAAAATACAGAATTCAAGGCTTCAAAGCCGTAGTGCACAAACCAAACAGCGATGGCATGTCTACTGTTTATATACAGTCTATGGTATTTGATTAGCCAACACAGGACATGGCCAGATGATTATGAATTGTGTTGCAGCAAAAGTTTTTACCAGGTTCAGCTTCAAGCAGAACAAAACAGAAATCTACACAAAATTGACTGTTATTGCAACTTATTTACCTTTCTTCAGTCAAACATATTTGCTCTCGTTATTATTAGCTGCAGCTGAGTTTCCATGGTATCGGACCTTTGTGAAATGTATAAAAGGCACAAACAAACAGCTGTAAGGTATTCTTACAGATATGGCAGACTGAGTTTGTTGAGTCGATTCTTTATCTTCATAACTTCCTCTTTCTCTACCTACTGGCCCATTCTATCTCTGGGGACATGATGCTATTGATGCTATTATCCTGGCATTGACCGTCACTGACTCATCACGGTCAACATTCATTGAATCAGGGCTTGAAATCCAAGTCATAACAAAGTGATTCACTGCTTGCTGAAAAAAACGTCTGCATTGTATTTGGTCTGGACACCCACACGAGTGACTGCCTGATCAGACCTCTCCTCAGGACTGTGTTGGTGTGTAAAAAAAGTGCTTGATTGATATTTATGACCCTACGATTTGTTTTAAACTTGTTAAACTTGCAATAACTATTTTACTTTTACTCGTAGGCAACAGAATCAAGCTGTGAATTTTGACACATCACCTATTAAGGTGACACTTGAAAACAGTATCTTTACACGTCGAGTAGACACACAACAGCGTTATCGTTCATTGCGGTTTCCACACGCCTCTGCTGATTTTGAACTCAAAACATGTTAAGCACTTTGAGTGCGATACGCTCTTGTGTGTGTGTGTGCGCTGATTAATACATGTATTCTTTGATATTGAAAGAGTAGCCTTGTGAAAAGATGTTGAATGGGTCAATTGGGTTCTGGAGGTGTGGTTACATCAATTAGGTGTTGTGTTGGGGCGAAATGCAATAACTTTTCATGAGGCTGCAAAATCACTTTGCCACATTGTCATTTTACACATCGTTATTATGAAAATATCAATATTAAATCTTTTTTAAAGCGAAACAACTTTGACCTCGATGTATCAGCACATGTACAACCGATACGGGAAATTTGAAAACTTGTGTTTTTGAAATGATTTATAATTTGGTCACGTGTTCAAGCTTGTGTTTTCAAACAGTGGCATGCATAGAGCATGCTGTTGGGTGTTAAAATGAACAGGGTACTAACACTGTATCTGTATTTGAATGAAATGTACATCTAAATGATGACCTTGAATATATATATCAAAGTAAAAGGTGTCTTGTCAACGTCCTATTCTCATTCTCACAGGACGGTCATTGTTGGTAACCTCTATAGAGCAGCTGGCTTTATGGTTTTATCTCCTGCTATTTTAGAAGAAAGCAGGTTTAACCTTCAAGGAAAAATGAGCAAAAATAATTTGACGTAATAAAATGTGATCGATACGTCGTGAGCTTTGCATTTAAGGATAATTTAGACGTGTTCCAAGGCTCTGTTGTGTGTGTCTGCTGTTTGGCATTTCAGGGGTCGAAAACATGATTAGTCAGCTGAAAAAGAAACTGCCTAATATTTCTACTGAAAGCCCGATTTCACATCAACATGAGCCCTGTGGAATAATTGAGTTAATTATATTCAAATATTCGATAGAACACCTGAACCCTTCACTAATGTTCATTCACCAAATCGTGTATGCATATTAATGAAATCTCATCTCCATCAATCCACCTTGAAAACCCATTCATCTGGTTTAAGCCCATGTTCTTTTGCATTTTACAAATATTTTATGAGGGAAATACTGTAACTGAAAACCTTTTTCCCCTTCTTTTTAACAAATCAACACTCAGTGATGAACTAGGATACATCTAACACATCTACTGTAAACAAAGTCAAACAAGTGACAGGTCGTCAAAACCTCTTTTTTCACTTGATAATTAACTTAAACCTGCAATAACGGATTTAATTGGCCAGACAACACACAGCATCTCTCATCACCACTTTAGTTGATATGACGGACATGCTCTCTCTATGTGTGCAGTGGGTTTATAACAGCTTTCTCACTGAAAACAGCTGCCTGCTACGGCCGAAAATGAAACGTGACAGTGAACCTGAAGAGTAACGTTCTGGGTTGGACAGCTAGAACGAGCAACAATGAGCTGAAACGCATTTTATAGCTCCGCAACGCCGACGGGAGCAGCAGACCATGCTGATCATTCTCTGTAGGTTCATCACTAAGAGCGGGCTCTTTCACATTTCAGATCAAATAGTTTTCACATTGTTATTTGATATGTTGTTATTATATGGATTACAGCAGCAAACATAGCTGATGATTTATTTTGAATGTACTTAAAGAGATACCCAGTCTGATCTAAAGTGTTTTCTCTCCTGTGTTTATGAATTAAGAACAGGCGGGAAAAAAAAGAAGGTTTTGCCAGGATAATCTTGCCAAGATGAGTATTACAACAACAAACACTTTCCACCTGCCAAAACTTTATTTCTAACCGGTTTTCTTTTAAGGAACTGAGAAAGAATATTCTGTCAAAAATGTTTCACCATTTTTTTTTCTCACTCACCTCTCAGGGCTATTGTAAGATACAGACACAAGTAGCATCAAAAGCTATTTTGGTTTCAATGGAAGAGAAGAAGAAGGAAAAACCTTGCTCCATAAAGAGCACTACTTTCTGCATCGGCACTGGACAATGGCATTGGACGCCATTCACCATTCGTAATCATCCGATGATCTCGGAGTGGTAGTTTTAGACAGAGAGATCTGGAGATGTATTTAAGATATAACAAATAGTTCGATAAATAAGCAAGTTTGCGGAAAATGTTAAGATATGTCACGCAACTTCACACTGGCCTTGAATTATGCACAATCTTGATTCTAGACAGCCTCTGTTTATTGCAATTAGTTCAACATTTCTAGTCAAATTTCCAGTTGATATTACTATACATATATTCATGATGCATCAATGAAGTTCATAATTACACATAAAGACAATTATTATGAGTTGAGCTGTGCATCAGGGGAGAACTCACACGCAGAGAATTGAGGTTCAGACGAGAGTCTTTAAATGTTTCTATTTGATACATTAGGGCGACAAAATGTGCAAAAGTGCAGACTTTCAGCCCATATTAGACTTTCCTGTGCATGATTGGTCACCCTATATGTGAATTTCTCTACAGGTGCATCATCTAGGGCTTAATTGAGCAAATTGCCAGCAGCAAGGTCAAGTCATTAGGAACCCCAGTGTGACTCATCATGCATGTCTCATCTTGGACTGAAACCTTTGCACTCTTGCACTCCATGCACATTTGATCTGTGAAGCCCTGTAATGTACTCGTCGGAATCTCTTTTGTTCTCTGCGTGTGAGAGTCCTACCTTGATGCACAACACGTTTTCTCTGACTACCGCACCAGAGAGGAAACACATTTTTTTCAAGGCGCAGCTCACTAACACTTAGGAACCGCTGAGATACAGTATAACATCTGGGGAAACCATTCAAAAACTCATAAATGTCGACAACAAATCTCACAAATAGGAGACTAAAGCATCTGTGGCCTGGCCAATACAAGCTGCCAACATCATTTACAGGGAGAGAGCCCCACGACTGCTGCAGGCGTGTCTGTCTGACACAGGAAATCAACACCGTGTCAGGAGGCACTTCAACTGCCTCACATCCCAACACCATCAGTGTGATTTATTAAACATGCCAATTTATGCTGATTGCATCATTAATTCAATTCATTCATGCATAAATTTGAACATATTTTTGAAAGATGTGTGATATCAAGATGAACTTACTATCTTTAAGCGTTATCGTTTCAGAAAAGCGTTTTTATTTGCTTTTGCATTTATGCAACAAGGTGCTTCAAAGTTAAATCTACTCTCTGATATTTAATGATTATGGGACAGTAAGGATAAGTTATCAACCACGCTCTTTTCCTAACGCTATAGTTTTGTTGCCTAAACCTAACTTCCTATGAATTTTATTTTTAAGAGACACTAAACATGTATAAAGCACATATTGACACGCCGTCTGCGACACGGCCAAAACTGACGCAAGGGATTTACTTATAGAGTGTCATAGTTTGAAGCTTAGACCAAGCGTCTGTATTTGATCTGTGAGTATCTACATTTCATCTGTAGATACTCACAGACTGCAAGAAATCTCTTGCATGAGCAATGGAAAGGTAAACTCTGGGTTCGTCGCCATTATAGTTATTGGATGAAATTATCATTGAAATTGTAGTGGGGACATCGTGTTAAAAACATCACCGTAGATTGGATTGTCTGTACAATTAAATGGATCCCTCACTCATGCACTCAGACTTAAAAGGCTAATTTCATTGTAAAACCCTACAAGACGCACTATTACTCATGCCATGAATTGTAAAAAAAAAAAAAATCATTTAAATTGCATTAGAAGAGCAAAAATCCCTTTTACATTTAAACTGAATCATCACATTTTATCATTTATAAAGATAAGGTGGCTGCTGTTGATCCTGTAAGACACTTGTTGTTTACGCCTCACATGCCTCAGCAAGCCCTGACCCCATCTGGCCCTATCTTTCATTTTGATCAAATCTGACCATCCATTGAAAATAAACAAACAAACAAACAACGGAATCATCCGAATGACAAATAAGTATCCTGGCAAAATAGGTATTTTCTCTGGGGTTTCAGGCCCTCAGGGGTTTGGGCGTCAAATGTTCTTCTTGGTTGGTTATTTTATCAGTGTGTGTGTTTTGTCTCCAAATATATAATTGTGTTTGACTGAATAACCTCAGGGTTGTTCAGGGTTGTCCCTTCTCACCGATTGTGTTTGTGATTTTTATGGACAGGATCTCAAGGCACAGCCGCGGGGAGGATAGTATCGTGTTCGGAGACCTCAGAATTGCGTCTCTGTTCTTCGCACATGATTTGATTCATCAGCCGGTGGTTCGGTTTGATGTGCTTCATCAGACTGTAACCTTCAGCACGCATCGGGGCAGTTCACAGCTGAGTGTGAAGCGGTCGGGATCAGAGTGGGTACCTCTAAGTCTGAAGTGAGATGGACAGGCAGTGATGCAGGCGTTATGGTGAAGAGGAATCTGAGCCAGAAGGCAAAGCTCTCGATTTACCAGTCAATCTACGTTCCGACCCTCACCTATGGTCGTGAGCTTTGGATATTGACCAAAAGAAGGAGATCGCGGATACAAACGGCCAAATTGAGCTTCCTTTGTAGGGTTCAGCCTGAGAGGTTGAGGAGCTCAGACATCCAGAGGGAGCTCGGAGTAGAGCCACTTTACCTCTGCATCTAAAGGGGCAAGCTGAGGTGGTTTGGGCATCTGATCAGGATGCCTCCTGGATGCTTTTCTTTATCCAGGCATTGCTAGAGAGGGACTTCTTGACAGAGGTCAGTTTAAAATGTCCTGATGGATCAAAACTGAGCTCATGCTTCATAGACAGTTTGTGCCAAACGTTCATGAATTTGTTCACACTAATTATGAAACTGCTGCCACAAAATAATGAAAAAAAGGGATGCAAATTAAGCAAAATGAGAAAATGATGCATATCATCTTCATTCAAATGAATGAAAACGAGTAAATGAGGTCTATTTTTACACAGAATCATTTCATGCTGTTGATATAATCAGTTCTGGCCTCAGAGTGGGTTTTATTCCTCTGTGACACCTTCAGGGAAACGCTGCAATTGGTTAGTTGGTACAACCATTAAATAAATACAGTTCCATCGAGGAGTATGAGAAGCTTTTACTTTTAAAAGAGAAGATGGTGTATCTATGCAGTGACAGTATATGACATAAACATCTTTGTGGCACAATTAATGCAACAAAAACTAAAACTCGACAGGTGCTCTGTGGCCTCAAAAGACAGGTCAGCAGGATCAATAAACGACTGAAACCAGGCACACAGCTGACATCTCCAGGCTGGGCAGCCCGGCATAACTGTCAACTGTGCAACAGGAAAAGTAAGCATGCTGCAGAGAAAGCATACAAGTTAAAAACAAAACAAAAAAGAGACATGAAGAGGAAAGTAGAGATACCAACCATGAGCTGCAGGTTCAGTGCTGGGCGCAGTGTCTGAGCACACAGGGAGAGGACATGGCAGTTGAGGAGGGAGGTGTGGAACAGGAGGAACAGCATGCAAATAAAGGAGAAATGGGGGAGGAGGCAGGGAGGGAGCGGGGCAGGGGGAGAAAACAAATGACACCCATAAGCAAGCATTCAGAAGACCAGAACATGACAAAAGACATAAGGCTTAAGGGAAATCAAAGGGAACCAAAGGCAGTGCAGAGATAAACATAAGCTTACACACACACACACACACACACAAATACACTTTCCATTGCACACACTGGACGTTCCACTCAGAGGGGAGGGTGGCTGCTGCTAGAGGAGATATGGAAGAGACTATTATCATGTGCTTTAGGCAGCTTTGCTTTGGAGAAAAGACAAACTATCAAGAGGAAATCATTGTGCAGCTGTCCTAATGTATCAGCGTATGACTTGGAAACGTTTCACCATCTATTTGCAAGGGGAATGCTTTGTATGGCAAGGACTCAAGTGAAGTTTTACCAAAGTAAAAGTGTTTACTGTTGCGATGGCTGGGTATGGATGAAATATTCCAACACCCCAACTCCCAACTCGTCAATTACAGCAGCATGGTCAGTGGCCCTAAGCTTCAAACTCTGACCCTCTAGGGACCCCTCAAGCATTCGTTTTTGGATGAGTCAGGGACGGGGATGAGTCAGTTTCACATGCATAGTGCCCTTTCAAAATAAACCTGGAAACATACAGTTTCTGCTTGTTACGTACATACAGTTGCTTTTCAAAATAAGCTTCCAAGGTAGGTTTACTCATTCAACAGAAGTGCTACTGTGGTAAATGAAGTCCACATTGACTTGATTTGAAATGGGAGAAAACGTCAGTCTCCTGGGTGAAAGTCCAGTGTTTGTTTCCCCTGTGCATCTTCCCATCCCTTGAAGCAATACTTACATTGAGACTACAGACTACTTATGGGAAACAGAAGCAGGGATCGCACCTTGCCCAGACTGAAATCTGTGCTGGAGAAACAAATGCCATTTAAAAACCCTTCTGATGGCAAATGGGGCTTGTCCAAAAACATTGCTCTCCGAGTGATTCACAAAGTGTGTCTGCATTAGTGCCAATTTCTACCACAGCAAAAGTGCTGAAATTTACTTTAAAATGATAAAAGCAACATTTGGTTAAATCATAGGCATATAGGCATGAAAAATACATCAAAACAAATTGTGTTCAAATAGGAGAGTTTCAACAGCCGCAATGTCGTTTCAAGAGGCTAAATGTACATTAGCGTCTGTCTCAGCGGAGACATCAGAAAGTGCCGGAAAGCTATTAAGAGACAGACAGATGTTTGTGTAAGAGAGGACGGTGCTCCCGTATGTGTAATTGTTCGGGGAGCAGTAGGCCAATGCCACACCTCAGCTCTGCCGCCAGAGGCTCAGGGAACGATTTCAACAAGGGGAGACTGCTTTGAGTCCGTTTCAGAATTACCGAGGCCTCTGAGGACCCGTTTCTCTCCTCGGTCCTCGAGTAGCTGAGACATGGTCAGCGCTAAATAATGCCACAGGCCAGTCATTACACTGACAATTCACGAGCATATTTGGTTGAATCACACCTCAGTAAAAACAATGAAGGGAAATCATGCTTAAAGTTCAAAGTGCTTCTAACTCAAAGCCAGATAAGGAAGTTAGCTGGTTAAGTTTGACCTTAACCACGGCTTTAGATTACCATATGGCTAGCTCCTTTTTTTAAATTTATGCGATTACCTGAGTATCCTTTGCGACAAGGCTAACCAATAAAAAAAAGTGTGTAAAACAGCCCATCTACCCGATCAACTTTCCACAGTAATTAAGAGATGTACGAAATGTTTGTAGCATATCAATGTAACGTAACAAACAGGAAGCTGGCTGTAATGGGTGATATTTACAGATGCATATTAATTGCATTGGCATTCTTTCAGACACAACGGTATTCTTGACATGTTTTGGTTTATTGTAGCCGGCTTTGAACTCGTTCTACATCATTCCAGCCCCGAGGAGCAAGGAGCAACTTTATATTTAAAGATTCTTAACATCTGTGTTGAAGGTATCGTCGGTGTGTATCAAATATAAAAGTTTATATTTTATATGAGGTTAAGTTGTGTAGAAAAATGCTGCCATACTATTTTCTCGTTTTCTTTGGATTGAATTGTTCATTTTAGATGCGTTTGTCTTTGTTTAATGTTATAATGTTGTTGCCTCTGTTTAGTCACCCACCGCACCTGTTTACTTTGCCCACCATGTGTTACTCTTTCTCTTATTGTAAATCGTTTTTCGTGGTTTTGAGATTCGTTGTCAAAATTAAAGTTAGACGTTTTCCCGTAAATTGTAATAGCTCTTGACTAGTAATGTACTACACAGTAATGTGATACACTAAACTCAGCAGACTGCATACTGTAATGTCAAAATAATGCATGTATTTCAAGAAGAAGAAGAAGAAGAATCAAACAGTGCCGCTGCAGAAAGAGATACCAGAGGGCCATTCATGGGTTATGTATTGTCCTCTGCGGTAGCAAATAAATGCTGGAAAACAATCTCTCGAGTCCTCTCCTTCCATGCCCTATGTTGGGCATGGACCTACTGTTAGACAACCACACACCTAGATGGCACCAAATCCTACACACTGTGCCTCTAAATCTAAAGGGTTAATCCCAAAGCGTTCTCAGAAAAAAGGATGGAAAATACTAAAGACTGGAGGTAAGTGCTCGGGTCCATGTGAACACAACTATAGACATGCTGATTAAGAAAGGCCATATATTCAATTAAAATGGGGAAATGAGTGACTGGAGTTTTTCTATTTTCATGAGATTGAACAATTGTTTAACACAACAGCCCAGAAGCCATGTAATGGCTGCACTAGTGTTCATAGGCTTCAAAATGTAAAATGAATCCTCTGTCCCTGCAAAGCCTCAGTCAGGCAGCATGGCCTGGTAACCCTCATTACACTGTGGGTGGCAGCCATGTGGGACCATTCAGTATGTCTGCTGCTGAGTGATTGCCTGTCCACTTTTGGGCAGTTTCCTCCTCATCCACCATCTCCAGCTTCACAGGTCGACTGAGACATCGGCAGTGTTCTCGCTGGCATTCACAGATATGATGGGGGCACATCAGCTCCACTACTAGTCGCCACACTTCCCATGAGCCCTTTGGTGACTCACTGTGACATGACATGCAGAGATAACGGCATGCCGATCATAATTGTATTGGCAGAAATGGATTAGGTGGAACCCTGTGGTGCTGGAAATGCCAACAGGTTGCCTGCCGGGTATCCCCGCTGGCAGCTAGATTACTTTTTTGTTGGATCTCTAACCTGCCTTCCCTACTTTGGCTTTTGTTTGTAGTTTCCTACATATCCCAGAATGTTGCCGTCTCCCACAGAGCTCTGTTGATAGAGAAGCCGGCAGCCTATCTCTTTTCTTCAACAATAGATTTCTCCCTGTAACAACTGTTGAATGTTGCTAAGAAAAAAAAAACAGGGAGAATTTCCAAAGTGCTGTGGTGAAGCTCAAGATGGGTGGCTCCAGCCGTCACCATCTTGGCAGTTACAACCTAACTTCCTGCTCATCCAAAAATCGGCAAAGAGGTGGCTCGTTTGTGGAGCTGAGGCGACCCGGGTGACGCAGCAGAGGAGATAGCTCACTTGATATTTCATTCCAATAGGTGAGTTGTATAAAAACTCATCCCCTGTGCAGTAATGAACCAGGATATTGGCTATCGCTGTTTTTTTGTAAACATGTTCAAAGAAGGGTATTTTAACATGGGGGTCGATGGGGTTTGATCAGGAGCCAGCCTCGAGTGGCCATCTGAGGAACTGCATTTTTTGGCACTTCAGTGTTGGCTTTATTTTTCAGCAAAGGATTGATATACATTCACAATTTAGCAGTTATTTGAACACATTTAAACAAACTCCATGCGCTCTAGGAGCCCTAATTATGAGTATATGTGAAAATAAAGACAGAAATAGTTTTCACTGGTGCTACTTTTCAGATATTGTGAAGCTAGCTGATTACCCCCCTTTTCATCGAATTTTGGAGCGCAATTATGCCTCCACATGAAGAAGACCTGTGGGTCTCAAAACTCGTGTTTTCCATGATACTGAATGCTGTAATATCATCGATGTTCTTTCAGGGTTGCATGTCACATGACGGCACTTATTGTGTTGCTATTGACCTTAATCAAATCAGTTGAGGCTGGCTGCTCCAATCTTAAAACAAGACAAGGAATCAAACTGAGCAAAGTGGCAACAATATCACACATTATCTGGCACATTGTGTGCATGTGTCAGTCCAGAGCATGTGAGGTGGAGACACATCTAAATCCATAAAATTCTTAAGTCACTTCACCAGATGGTGTTTATGTGACCCAGACAAAATGAATAGATATGTGTTTATTTCCCCTTCCCTGCCTGTTCTGTTGTTCTGTGGGTTAAATGAATTAGTTGTCAGCACCGCTTATGGCCTTTCATCAATAAAACGTAATGCTAGCCTGGCGATGATTGTTTTCTTTGCACAAGGTACACATCTATTATCTTTCTTCTTCAGTCAGGGTTAAAGTGACATTGTTCATTTGGCGACATGTTGAATGAGGGAACGATTAGTCATGTTGTGATGATGAGGGAGAGAGAGCTGAGGTAATGAGATAGCTGGAATACATGGGAGGATGAATGTTGAATCCTGACAAAAGACAGCAGTGCATTTGTACTTTTGGGCTTGTGTTTCACAAAATACCTCCTTTTGGCCCCGACTACCACTAAAGCAATCGACTGCTGTGCCCCTGAAGAGAGTGTGCAGCACAAAATGTTGCTTTTCAACGAAAGTGTTTCCGCCGCACCGACACAGAAATGGCAGGAAAAAATGATGCAGCAAAGGACGCAAGAAAAGAGACGGAGTAAGAAAGGAGAAACACAACATTCAGTCCCTGAAAGATGTTGTAAAAAATAAAGGGAAACTATGAATTGCTATTAATAATATTTCCTAATTGCAGGAGATGGTCTGCAGGATATCTCAATTAAAAAATGTATTTTGTTGTGAAAATAGCAATTGTCATTTCCCCATGTCACTTGCAGAACCATGCCAAACACTTAAGAGCCATGTGTTGGGGCTCTAATAGATTTTTTGAAGTGCTCTGTTCTTTCCCTCTAATGGGTAACTGATAGAAAAAAAAAATCTCAATCCCACTCTGATAGATTCATTTGGCGGTGGACGGCACGCTGTGGGTAAATGAAATCAACTGGCAGAGCGAATTATGGCCATATGAGTCTGCCTTCAATCTATACACAGTTATAATGGAATTCCTCTGATAGTTGAAAGCAAAGAGAGGACATCTGGAAGAAAACTGTGAGTGGGTTGTTTTAACCCGAAGATATTGGCCCTGAAGACTTGAGGTTTGCTTTATCAGGTGGAGTCCACACATCTCAACGCAAGCCCTGTTTCACTGGGGACTGAAATAACTCGCCAACATACTGTACACAGTGATTTTCAGTGTTTTCCGTCTTATCTTACCCTGTCATTCAGTACGAAGGTTGGGAGAGTAGAAAGAAGATTCAGAGCTAGCAATATTTTATTTGCATGCACTTTTGCACAAAAATGCCATGAATTGATATTGGTAAGTAACCCTTTCCTACATCCCCCATATGTAGTCTTTGTAAGAATAGTTAGAAAGCTTTATAATCTGCTCATAGCAATGTATAATTACAGATAAAAGCACTCATAAATACAAATACTTTATAACAAATACAATATAAAGCCTTTTTTCAATGACTTACAAGGTGAAGTACTATAATACTCCATAATTCCCACAGTAATGCATTAAAAAATATGTTTACGTGAGGGGGAACCGGAGGGTGGGTGCTATGCTTCCGCGACGACGCTGTCAGTTTGGACGGTTGCATGAGCTGTAAACGCTGTATGAGAGCAGAGCAGACTCGCGGCCATAAGCTCGCCAGTGCGGCACGCTCACATGCACTAAAATCAAGTGCATCCGGCCCGGTTATCTCAACAAAGCAAGGAGAAGCTTGGATAACAACACACAATAGAGGGAGAGTGACCTCATTCTCTGCTCAGGAAGACATGACTTCACCATATCTTTACACAGCAAATAGTTGTACGCTGCTAAATGAATGGTCAGGATGTTAAATACAGCTCCTTTAAATTAGATGACATTATAAAAGTTGTAGCAGCAAAACCACTAAGAGTTGAATCGAGCAAAAGCACATTTTATTGCTCATCAATTCATTATATACTGTATAATATATGTTCTATATTTACTATTTTATTTGTGACTGTGTTCTTTTTTTAAAGAAATAAATCATCTCACTTTTATTCATTGCCTAATTCACACATTTTGTGCTAGTAACCTGAAGGAAATATTGGTATTATCATTTACCCATTAAGTAACAACGGTATCCTCAGCAGGCACATTAGCAATGGATCAGCAGAGATCCAAGTGTTAATCAGTCAGAATGGAGATAATCAGAACAGGCCTGGGCGGACTCCCGACTTCATGATCTGAGGCAAAGGAGCTATCAATCAGCCTGCACAGATAGGTATTCTCTTTAATCCAATCAGATGGCATAATCAAGCACAATGCCTGTGATTTCTGCCAGCCTTGTGAGATTTGTTCCAATTGAGCGGTCTGTCAGAGAGGCTTTGATTGCATTTGGGGCTCAGGCTGATTTCTGACTTTAGGCATAAAGTGATGTTTTCTATCTACACCCTTTGGAGATTTACACACAATAGCCCAGAGTTCTGTTTCTGAACGAGCAAGATAAAATTTGCCAATTTCAAAAGGGCCTAATTTTCAAGCGCTGATGTTTGGTTATTGTTCATCCCCTCCTTCCACAACCCACCTAGAGTATGATCTATAATTTGCTTTATGAATGAGCGATGTGTTTCATAAAAAAAAAGGCAATTCTTGTGTTTGCAGTGACTAATTGTTGTAGAACAATTATCAAACTCGTACAATTACCACAGCCAATCCAGTATCCATGCTTCATGGTTTACAGCCTTCTATTTGTTTGATTTAGCTTTTCCCATCATGCCATGTCAGGGGATATCATACTGCTATTTACAACCGTAATGGATGCATTTCTTGTGTGATGGAGAGGTTTGCAGTTTGGTGGGGGAAAAATAGAAACCTGTTATGAAACCCTGTCGTGAAAGGATTTGGGGAACAAAGCCACCACGTTACTCTGAGAGGGTTGCACACTGACAACAAAGCAACGCAAGCTGGGCCTTGGCTTATTATTTGTCCTCTCAATCAAAAACACCCGTACACACCCACACACTTATTTGAAAAGAAGAAAAAGAAAACATGTAGGGGGGCACATCATTTTGTGAAGTCGAGCACTGTAATTACTCATAATTCGTGACTGCAACAGATGACGTTGGTCCATCAAAGTCTATTTTTATCCGTCATGTTTCCATGTTCACCAATATTTGATAGAACTGTCGTCCATTTATGGAGAATCATAATGAACATTGCCAATGGCAACGTTAGCATCCTTACGATGGTGAATGGTTGGAATTTTCCTTCAGAAACGATGTGCAGACTCATGAATCCCTCTCAATCATCACTTATTACCCACTAGAACGGTGTGGCGTTGACCATGCCCTCTGCCTGTATTTTCTCTCTTTTTTTTCTTCGTTTTGGGACGTTTCTGGGCATCGACTTCAATAAAAACGTAGCATCTGCCAGATTGTAAGCATGCATTCAAGAGGGAGCTACACAAATGGCAGTCACAGCACGGAAAAAAACACAAGTAAAGCGCGACGAAACGCTATGCAGAGAAAGAGGGAGAAATTACAGATAGAATTGGGAAAAACTGTAAAAGCTTTCAAAAATGGTGAATGATGACAGAAACTGGGTGACCTTAACCCATCGTTAAAGGAACACATGAATAGGACTGCCACTGCAGCATGAGGATGGAGATATATGGAGTGATTCAAGGCTGTGCGGGGAATAACGGAGCACACACACATACACACACACACACACAAAGAAAAACAGATCGTGTGAGGGTGATACTGTACCTTGATTGGCTTCAGGGAAGGAGATGGTGGTGGTGATGGTGGTGGAAGTGGTTGTGGCAGTGGTGGGTATAGGGGTAGTGGTGGGAGCATCTGGATGAGAGGACAAATACATGACAAACACAGGGGGGGGGAAACAAATGAGTATAAAAGCCATGAAGATAAAGTAAAGTCACTGTGAAGCGATGGTATCGTTGTTTGATATATCACCAACAGCTCAATGTGTGTCACCATGTGTGTGTGTGTGTGTGTGTGTGAGTTAAAGGCTGGCTGCAGACCTTTTGATGGATTGGTAATGACAGTGCATTAAATACTGCAAACATAACGATGACACCGCAACGCATCATCAGGTCTCACACCGACTGAGCTGATCAAAGATTTGTTGGGAGCTCCTCGCTTTTATGTCTACTTACGGGCTACACACCATGACATGAAATACTGACAATGCTTGCGAGCACATGGTTGTTAGAAGTGATTAAATGTCTAATGAGTAACACATGCTGGTGTTGTACTTATGCTGTCATTGTTATGCAGCGAGCTGTCTTGACAAACAAACGTGTCTGTGCATTCTTAATATCTCCAAGGAGATGCAAGCAGACGATACTGGCAACAAAAAAAAAAGCGAAATTTAATGTAAAAACTCAAATATGATGACACAATAAATGGCAGTGCACAAAAAAACAGGAGGGGGGAAATAATACACGGACAAAACAAATAGAATTACCACCTTGCGGTTGTAGTAGTCGTGTCTGGTCAAGTAGTTTACATCCACGTTACATCCACATCCAAGCAACCTTGACCTTTGACCTCCAAAATCTAACCAGTTCATCCGTGAGTTCAGGTGGATGCTCGTACCAAATTTGAAGAAATTCCCTTCAGGCATCCCTGAGATATTACGTTCAGGAAAATGGACCGTATGGACAACCCGTAAACATCATGCCACCGGCCACGGCTGTCGCCTGGGCGGAGGCATGGAAATAAATCAATAGCATCAGGCAGGGCTGTTGAGTACACAAACTTTGACCAGAGAGCATTTTTCCTCCCACAGCCTTTCCTTTTTTACTTCATAAACCAGGTTAGATTCCCCACCCTGACAATGACCAGGGGGAGATATCAAAAGTGACATTTTCCTTGTTGAAGTGGTGGTGCTGCACTGATATGAAGCCGCTGGCAGTGCTGCTTTGTGAAAGACCACCCATGCTGCTCTGATTGCCGGGGAATGGACTGAACAAGGTTTTAGGGTTATTGAAATGTGCTGAAAAAATATGTTTCTGGCTGTTGATAAGGATGAAGGCTAGTCTGCACTTTAATGAAATACTGCGTTATAAGAAGGTGGCGAAAGTGTATGGACAGAGAATTGGGAGGAGATTGATGTCTGGGAGACAGAAGAGATGCTGTTTTTAGCAGTTACAAGCACTGCGCAATGACACGTTTTGTTATGTGATGGCGTATGGTATGTTGCGTCGGCTATGTTGAAGTTTATTGGACGCACACGACAGTGGCTATAGAACCAGAACAAGCTGTAAATGACAAAACTGCATGTGGTATTGCTTTACAAAAAATAATTAAAAATTCATTCAAACTACCGTCAATAACAGGCAGGCCAACCGCCAATGGCTGTGGAAGAGGTAATTTGGCATTCATTTGATAGGGTGCTTCAAAATTTCAAAAAAACTCTCTCGCACACTTGTTGCTAGTTTGCCATTGGTACCGTGTGCCAATGGTGGCACTTATTTCTGCCTACCGCTGGGTTACAGTATGTCACATGAGATGAAATGCCTGTCTTTGTTTTAATTGCTAACCAGTTGTACATAGAAGCTACAACATTCAAATCGCAATTACTAGCTGGACAAAATCCGATCGAAAGTTAGTGGCGCTTTTGCTCTATTGGAAAAAAAAATTAACTATTAAGTATTACGGCTGGTGGTGTTCCAACAAAGCCCATGAAGAGACCGACAACCAACAATGACTTGATCTTACCAATAAGTATCATCTGTGTAGCCAAAGAACAACAGTTTTCTGTATTAGGCTGCAAACATGTTTATTTCTGCTGTGATGTTGGGCATTTTAACGTGGTCTATGTGGGTTGACTCGCTTTTGGAGCCAGCCTCTAGAGGCCATTTTGCGGAACTGCAGTTTTTGGCTCTTCCACGTTGGCTTCATTTCTCTGCACCATAGGTTGCAGCTTGGTTAACCGTCATGCGTCACATTTTTTTTGTTATTGCATAACTGAATGTACACCACCAGTAATTGTTCCTGTAGATGTTCCCAGTAAAGGGGTTTTCACTGCGACATCATTGAATTGAAAATGCAATACCATCCCAAAGTCACATTAAAGAGATAATACAAGTTACCTTGCTCTTTGTAGAGCAGGATGTCTCCCCTAAGGTTACAGAGCTTGTTTATCGTTGAAAAGTAGTCTTCCCTGAGGGCAGAAGTTGTTACTTCACAAATCCCTTCACAATTTGAAAAAATCATTTATTTCATGCACTTTAAGAAAAATGTATTAAGTAATTCAAATAACAGGCAGAGAGGTCCATGTAGTCCCTTAGAACTCTGCCTGAAGCTAATTTTAAAATGCTAATGAATGCCTTCAGGTGTTCTGGATCCGTATTCAAACTCTGTTGCTGTGCGGTATATTTTTAAACGACCAACAATTCAATTTTTTTAAGTCAACCTTGACAATACAAAGGGCTGTACACACCAATGCGCAGACAAAGGCGGGTAGAGAGGATCCATTGGGAAGTCGGCTGGCAGATGAGGCTTGAGCTGATGAATTTCACACATGCTTGAGAGCCACAACTCCAGCTCTGGGGTGGTGCCGTCTAATTGGTTTTTATCCCATTATGAACTGTGAGGGTCCAGCAGATGTTTGGGATCATCAGTGTCAGCATCTCATTAAAAACTTAGCAGTAAAAAAAAAATTAAAAAAAGATAAATAAAGATGAAAAGAAAGTCTGAATGTACACTATATTTCTCTATTGGTGACGAGCTGGTGCAATGTATCAAAGAACACTGGGAGCTTATTTACTTTCAAATGTGACAGGCTGAATGTGTTTTTCTTCCCGCTGAGTCACCGGCCCTTGTTTACTGATGAGGCTTATGAATCGGTGAGTTAAAGAACTCCATGTGAGCACAATAACTCCATATCTACACAGTGCCAGTAATCACTCCAAACAATATGAAGCCTGAACGAATACCTCCAGCACAGAGGCATTGATGATACATGATAAGAAGTGAGGTGTAGTAGAGTAAATGTCAAAGTAATAGCGCAGTGGAGTATAGTATAGTATAGTATAATGCAGTGCGGTGCAGCCTTATCTATAAATCTAGAAGTTACCTTGTGAAATGCTTTGTCCTCATCAGAAAGTAGTTTCCTACCCCTTTTGCTTTCATGTTTCCCTGCCTCATTCAGTTTTTTGACCTGCTATACACCATCAAACTGTATTATTGATTTGCTGCTTTGTGTCCCATTTAGTGCCTCTTAGCCCTGCAAGAGTTATCTCTATATTTTATCCTTTACAAGGTTTCTTCCAATTTCCCGGTATTTCGTTTGGGTAAGTTTTTCCTTGGCCCCTTCAGTATCTGTCCTCGGCCCCTGTATAATCCCGACGAGAGAAACCCTGACAAGTGCTGTGTTTAGAGGCTTCACATATCAACTCAACATTGACTCAAAGTGACATTCGTGGGTATCAACGTTGTGAAAGAGCGTATTAGAAGTCTTGCCTTTTACCTTTCCAGAGAGAAGTTACGAAGACATAAAGAAGTAATAATTATAACAAAAGTACTTGTCATTCAAATACTTCAATTCTGATATTTCTTAACTGGCTACCTGGTTCAAAAGGAATGTTGGTCTACTGTATAAGTTCTTTCAAAGTAAGTTGATGTTGGGCCTCATGTACATCTCAGATCTTTTAATGCCCTATGAGGGATGATTGAAGAAGCTCACCTTACTGTACAAAGTCTAGGCAGAGGGTTTAAAGGTGGCCAGGCGTTCAGCTTCAGATTATAAACAAAAGACTCAAAGGTAGTTTTCTCCAGGCTGGGTTATTTTGGAATCTGCACATGTTGGAAGCAAGTATTGTCTATAGAAAATATGGTATGGATTATTTGAACACAAATATATTGGGGTCATTTTGAGTGACATTTTAAATGTGTCATCAAATAAAAAGTGTGAAATTCAAGATCACAGCCACTCTGACATAATCCTGCATTATGGTGATCAGGAGATAAATGTTGGGATCTTAAATTATAGATTTCCCCCCAAATTACAACTGTAATGCTATGATTTGATACATGGCAGAGAAATCCAAGCGTTTAAAATTCATAAGCGACAAACCGAATTCAAAACACAACTTCCTTGCAAATTTGCTTTTGGTGATGAATTACTTTTTCCTCCTCAGAGCATTTTACACCAGCAATTTCACTTCCACTCAAGTGCAATTTCAGCAAACTAAGAGCGCTTGCAACTTGAATAAGATGTTTTGGGCCACTTTGCACCTCTGGAAGAAATGTTGGAAGCCACTTAAAGCGCTAACAGTGACTTGTGGAGAAATTCCCATGTGCTTTAATGGAGAAGAAGTGTAAAGTAAGTAGGAAGACGACTGAGTGCAACGGGGTCACTAAACATGCGGCTGGTGTGCAATAAAGCCAGTGCTGGTAAAGGAGCAGGGAGAAGGAGAACTCAGTTATTGGGTAAGCGGCAGCCTGTAAACAACTTAAAACCCCTCGGCGCTGGGTCTCACTCGACTGCGAGAGGAAAACCCCGATGGTGGTGTTTTCTTACCCTGTGAAGTAAGAGCGGCAGTGAGACTTAGAGCAGTACAGACCGCATTCTTTTCAGTGTTAACATTGTTAGTGTCAGCCAGTCTCACGGTGCTCTCCATCACTTAGGGTCACAATACTCGGGAACCAGATGCATTAGAAGAGATGCTGGCCATAGCTGCATTTGTTCTGGCTGTCAAGCAGGGGGAGTGTTGGCGGTGGAGGCGCCATGTGGACTTTATCATTAAATTACACAGCTGTAATGTACAGCTTGGGATCCTGGGCTGATGCTGTGGCTCATTTTTTACTTTTAATAAAGAAAATTTGATCTTAACATAAGAGACGTGGAAAACACTCATTTCAAAACAGCTTTTGGGGCATTTTGGTGCAATAAATCTAAAACTTTTTGTCTGTTGGAGGGACTTTAACGTTATTCGAGTCTTCCCCTCCTTACTTGTCACATTTTAACTGGATGCATCTTTCTGAAATAGCCTGGAGGTATGGCGGTTAACGTTTTAGGGTTCAAATAAGAGTGTCTTTGTTTTTTGTTCCAAGGGTTAATCAAAGGGAGTATGCAGTTTGTTTACTGAGTGGTTGCAATGTTTCACTCGTTCTACTCACTGTTTAACGGGGTGTTACTATAATACAAAGAGTAGGACACAGGCTCCACTATAAAACAAATATCTGAAGTCATAAAGGGGACACCCATATGTGGTACTATGGTTGCCAAATCGTCTTATATAAATGTAGACGAAGGTACTGTGAGGCCACTTCTGCAGTTGCTTCACTTTCCATGGAGTCAATGAGCAGAAATACGGACGGGCTACTCTTCTATTGCAACCCACATTGTGGTCAACGGGGGTCTATAGTTATATACTGTCATCAGGTATGAATAGGGTTGGGTACCGAAACTCTGTGCCAATATGGCACCGGTTCCTATACGTCCGGTATCTACCGGACCGAAACGCAGATTTCGGTGCCTCCTTTCGGTGCCTGAGCCGATTGAAATACATTTTTGACACTACTCTGATGACTCCGTCCTGGCAGCAGGACTCGGTCCTCCGCTCCTCACTCATAGTATTATTACAACGGGGTACTTAGCGCTGCCGCTCATAAGCACAACAACACAGGCACGCGAAAGCTTCTTCTTCTCCTCCTTTGAGGTGTACTGGCAGTTGGCAAACGACGAATTGGCGCATTACCGCCACCAACTGGTAAAATAAAATAAGTCATCAGACGTGTCGTATTTTGCCAGAGAAGGAAAATATGCTCATATTTCTGCAAAATAATTGCTGAAGTTTGAAGCTGTAGTGTGTGTACAGAGTGTGTGTCTGTGTTTTGTATTTATTTATATTTATTTAAGTATACTGTTAACAGGTAACATATTGTTCATAGTTAACAAGTTTGAAGCTGTAGTTTGAAGCCAAGTGTTTTGTATTTATTTACAGTATACTTTAAACAGTTAATATATTGTTCAATTTGAAGAAAAAGTATCGGTTCAGGCACCGTTTAGGCACCGGTATCGGAAAAAACCCAAACGATACCCAACCCTAGGTATGAAGCACTCTGCTGCCGCATGGCATCTACAGTCATCAAGTGCATCTCCTGCTTTAAGCTACATCGCTTTGGTAACTCTGCGCCAATCTCGACAAATGAAACGAGTGAAATCTGTAGATTCCTTAGATGCAGATGCAGAGATAACTTCGGTCACAATCAGCTGGTGGCTTTATATCACTACTAGTACATGCTAACACCTCTGCTACGTGTATGATTTCTTACTTGGGACCTCGTGTATACATACATGCCCTTCTCCCAGCTTCTGTTTGGTCTACAGAGGTGTTTGCGTGGTGGTGGTAGTGCAGGACGTGGTGTGTGTGTGTGTGTGTGTGTGGTGGTGGTGGCGGGTCTGGATGTAGGAAATCAGCTTCTGACAGCCCAGCCACAACATCCTGTCTTTCCATTAGCAAGGCGAAGGTTCGGCATTATTTTCTGTTGAATTACAGTCGACATTAGTGGTGTGGGAGCCACGGACACATCAAAGTCATCAAAAGACGAGCTCTAAAAGGATAGATGCCTTCTATGGTTTTAATGGCTGCTGTTTTTTTGGCGCAAGGCTTTTAGTTGCCCACATGTTGCATTACCGTGTTTATCTTTGTCTTTCTCTCCCCACGGGGGGATGTGTGGGTAGTTGAGAGGGGCGACTTGTGTCCGTCACTGGGATTTCGTTGTTTAGGCCCGGGGAGAGAGAGACGTACACAAAAGCTGCAACAATTACCAGAATATTCACAATTCACGCAAAGCCGTGGATAATGGATCGTACAGAGGTGAGCAACAATATGGCTCAAAGTAAAATGGTTCCTCTTATTGATGGTCTTTGATGAGTCTTGGTGTTGATCTGATTAAAAAGAAGCACACGCATTTGTCTCACCATACTGTCGCTCATCTGATTTGAATACTCCCATTTTAACCCTCAACCATCATGAAGTTGAAAACACTTATTAAAGTTACTCAACCCAAATGGTTTTGCTGAATTACAGACTAATTCTTTCAGCACTGGAAAATGTCTTCAATCCGAAGATCTACGTGTCAAGCAGGCCTATAAACAAACGTGTATACAACATTTCCATGTGTCATTATTCTGCATTAAAGGCTTTTTTTTCATACGTCAATTGGTGAGAGAGAACTGATTCTGACACACAAAGAGGCTTACACTGCACTGTTAGTATTGACTAACAGCTGTAATATTGCAGGTGGCAGTAAGCTGTTTCCTCATTTCCAACAGTACCTCTGTTGTTTCATTGCACTCACCATTAGCACAGCAACTCGCTCTGCTGTAAATAGCATCCCTTCAGCTGGTGTCCGTCAGGCATTGAGAGTCCTTTTTTCCCCTCACATAAAAAGAGGCCTTTTCACTCTGCTAATTCCCTCTGACAATAGCCGCCAAATAACTTCTCTGCGGGCTCGGGGTCGACCAAAAGTGATAGTGAAGTCATTTTTGTCAGGGAAAATGAGCACATTAGAGTGTAACGCCCTGCCCAGGGAGAAAATGCGACTGGTATCAACAGTATAAAAGCATGTTAAGATAATGCTTATGAGGATGAGAGAAAACAACACAGAGAAAGACTGGAGGAAGCGAAATCATCAGGAAGCTAAATGAATAAATCTGTCAGAAGTAGGTGGAGGCAGGTTCAGGATTACCTCAGGTTTGCGGGAGGCAGAACGAACACACACACACACACACACACACACACACACACACCACACTCATCTATTGATCCACAGCTAGGTTGTGGCTGTGGTTCTCAACGCAATTACAAAACTGGTTTCCACCATGCTGATGGACAGTGGTTAGCACTAAAATGTGTGTTATCCCAATCAAGGGTCTAAGAATAGAAGATGTTGTATGCTGTACAGGTTGTAAAGCTCTTTGAGGCAATTCATGATTTGTAATTTTGGGCAATATAAATAACACTGACTAGACTTTAAGGTCGAGTATCGTGTAGATTTACGATGCCAGTATTAATAGCAGTACCCTTAAAGTGATACCGACACCAAATAACTTACATTAATAGCATTGGTTGTTCCATTGCAACATCAGTGAGCAACTGTAGAGCTATTTCTATTGTACTGTCATATATATAATGCCTCTACCAAAATGGCCTGTATTGTATTGTGAAAATTGTATCATAAACATGCATACTATCATAACTATTTCGTTATTTATTAAACATTTTGCCCCACTTCCAAGGGGGGTACAAACAGAGCAATTCATATACATGGAAGCTGTTTGCCCCTGCTCTGCGCAGCCCTAATACAGCACTCACACAGCGCAATACAACGGTTACTGCTGAAAAAGGCGTCCTCTGACCCACGGTGGCAGGAACGCGTTGCCACCAAGGCGTAATGTTCTGCCTCCGGTCATGGCTGAGATCATGAGGTTTCCGTAAATTGTATGTTCTCACCTGATAAGTTTGACAAACAAATTCCCTTCTTAATTTGAAAATCCACAATGTAAAATGTGTATGTAAATGTGTATGACAATGAAGAATGTAAAGTCCTCTTCAGGTCATAAATATAAGGAAAAACAATACAGAGAGAGAGCGAGAGAAACAACACTCAGGACATGACCTTCTCTTTTGCAGCAAAAATAGCACTGTGTTCAAAACATCTCAAGGAGCTGCTTTGGTGTTGGTGTGTTGCTACACTGGTGTGAAGAAGCAACATAATCCAGTTTGAGTAACATAACAATAACAATATGCTTCTATGCTTATCAGAGATCAAAACAGATTGCCTGCATTTGTTTTTCTTCTATTGTGTGCATCTTAATGCAGCCTCGGGAGCCCATTTGTCTGTCCAGATGCAAGGCAGAAAGGGAAGGAGTCAAGGGAACCAAGTTGACAGAGCAAAGGGACACTCTTTTGGTGTTGGCCATATGCACAGTGCAGTTGCAAACAAGGAGGGATCAAAAGTATACTGCACCTGTTTTACAAACACAGTCCTTATTTAAAAGTCAGTCTGCATACCTTGGATTATGCTAATGGCTCCAGCCTTTGGCAGTAGGCGATTTGTTTATTTTTAACAGGGGGGGGGGGGGGGGGGGGGAAGGACCCGGTTCGTTGGGTTCAGCTCTGCTGGACATGTCGCAGTTGGTGAAGGCTACTGATATTTCAGAGTCATGGTCGGGGCCATAGATTTTAACTTGCACAAACCTGAGTCAGATAAAGGATCAATGACTCAGACAGACTAGGCTAACAAATTCAATTAAACAACTCCTCTGCTCCCTCTAAGCAACTTGGGGATGAAGAGGGTTGCAGGTGAACAAAGGGCATGCCTTTTTTCATTTAGTTAACAAGGGCGATGGCACACCCCCTCATCCCCACTCAAATCACCTCAACTCACAAATCTTGTAAATATCAACAGGTTACATATCAATGATTCTGGTGTTCACATGTTCATTGGACAATCTCTCAGAAGAAAAGCAGTTATAGAGTTAGTTAGGTAGAAAGAGAGACAGTAAAGTGACGAAGGGTCAATGTTAGACCTGCGTACCATAGACGTAGAGGATGTAGTCGTCAAAAGACTCCCCCACTGTGTTGGAAGCCACACAGCGATAGGTTCCGTTGTAGGACTTGTTCAGGTTTTCGATGTAAAGATCAGCTCCGGAGATGACGGCATGGGATGGCACATCGTCGTCCACTTTCACCCAGTTCACCCGCTGTGGCCTGAAATGAAAACCAGGGCACCAGTAAGATTTCGTGAATAAGACATTCAAAACTGAGAATCTACGTGATCGATGATGTGATCCTTTTAGAAACCAATTGAATGTATATTGAACTACCCAGAGTGCAAACAGAAATCGATCATTTTAATAATAAGGGCTAAAAAATACAATTTTAATGTATATGGTATTCCCACATGTGAGAGCTTTCTTCCTCTGGGAAACATGGACTTCGTCAGCATGTGTTGTGATCATCACATGCGATCATCGATCATCGAATGATATCTCACACAATATCTTGTGTGCAAGAAAACATCAGGGTAGACCTGAAGAAAAGTCCATTGATCAAAATCAATAGCATTTATCCTTTGAGTTAGTGTTTCTAAAATGTTTTCTCTTACACCTTTGAAAGAAAATGAAAAATGTTAATGCGTCCACCTTAAATTCTGTAATAATCAACTTATTCTAACAAGCAGAAGTGTTGTTCTTAGGGTGGCAACGAAAAGGTCAGAGGATCACCAAAAACGTAACAATTAGCACCGTCAGCACTAGTTTGCACTGTGAGTTCTGTTCGCATCGTTAGCTGTGATCCCCCGCCGAAGCCATGTTGAGGCACTAGATATGCTCACAATTTTGCATTTGGCTCCTTTAAATACACAAATTTACCTAATTTCTTCAATGTATTTTCAAGCAACTGTTTACTGGAGGATAATCAAAGAGAGTTAATTAAGATATAAAAAACTAAAATGACATTTCTCCTGCTGTGTATAGCTAAAAGCAACAATAACTATGAAGCAGCGTTGTTCTCAAATTACAGGCTTCCTACACTTGTATACTTGTGTTGCTGTGTAGGTGGGCACCTATCAAGTGTCTGTATTTGTTCTCTCCTCTACCTTGACTGAGGTTTAGAGCGGGGTGACAGATTCAATTTTTATGACAATGAGCTCAGAGCCACAGAGGGTGAAGAGAAAAAAAAGAAGACAAAACACGTCTATTTCGCTGCTGCAACTTCCAATGGCCACTGCCAGCTACTGTTATTTCCCATGAGCGTGTGCTGATGGTCTCTCTTGTTGCATTTTGTTGTGGTGTTTTAACTTGTTTCCCTCCATTTGAAAGCATTTGGTGACTTGGGAGCAAGCAAATATGAAAGGGGGAATAAAAGATAATGTGAAAAACCAAGGAAAAGAAAATATGAAAGAACTGTTTGAGCTCAAGAGCAAAAGCAAACAAACCACATGTGCTGTGGTTTTATTTGTTGTGGCTGGCTTGGAAGAGAGTGCGTTGTCTATGACAAGTGCTCTCCAGATGAAATGAAATGGAAATAAATGATGAATATATAAATGCGATGGAGTGAGAGACGTGACCTAGAAAAAGGTGGATCGGATGTTGTGAGATGGGGAGAGTGAATCCAGAGAAGGAAGATAGACAGAGATAGACGAAAGAGGTAAGATGGGGCTGCAAGGAGAGAGGAAGGGCAGGCGTCTGGAATACAAATGGCTGCCTGCAGCCGAGGCCCCCTGTGCTATCGGCTGGTAATGACTGCACAACTCTCAGCAGCTCTAATGAAAATGACTTCCAATTCCCAGCTCACTGTATTGATTGTGTTTTCATCTTTGTAAAATGAATACGGGTAGTTAGCTTGTCTCTATGCCAAGTATGAAAACTTCGGGGGTGCTGGTGGATGGAGGCAGTCTGAGTTACACGGTGTTCGGTTCGATGTGTGTGTTTACGTGTTCTTGTACTTCGACTCTTCAGAGAATCATACAGACGTTCAGAATGAGAAACTTTTTTGCAAATTTGAAGTTACTTGAACATGAAAACACCCACTGCAAAGCCACACCTGCAAGTTGGTCACATCATCGTTTCCGATGTAATATTCATAGCTCCAGCCTAAACAGGTGATTATTTTGTCCCGTTCAAATTTGAACTACCTTGTCAACAAACTAATACGATTGATACCAACAGCACAACTGCACTGATGTTTGGATAGTTCGGCAGGCCTCCTGCCTGAGACCCAACGCTCTCACTCCTTTGCTCAACCATGAGTGCCCTAATGGCTTCATTTGCACTCCATTACATCTCATATCACATGTCATCTAAACAAAACTGCACCTTGGTTTACAGATGACACATGTGGGATCATAACCTAATGAGCTTCATGATGCTAATGCTGGAAATATCACAGAAATGATAAAGGCCACCGAGAGTTCATTTCTGACACTGGGGCAAAATGATACTTATTATTTGTCCTCAGCACTGTGTACAAACAATCTTTTAACTTGAATCATCTGTGCACATCTGTGCACATACAGTGCCTCGATTCCATCAATGAATCAATGAATGAAATGTATTTATAGAGCGCTTTTCACAGACATAACATCACAAAGTGCTTAACAGAGCAGAAATTTAAAAGCATAAAAAACACAATGTGACCCTAGGGTCAATAAATGACATACACAGAGAACAATTTAAAATTTAAAAATTTAAAAAAATTTAAAATAAGATACAAATTTAAAACATATTTTAAGAGCAGGTCTAGGACATGGGTTTTTACTCAAACGCCAGCCTAAAAAGGTGGGTTTTGAGCTGTTTTTAAAAAGTATTCACAGTAGATGAATAAAGGCAGTAGAGGCAGATACTCAACATACTCTCAGTCTCACTAAATACCTTCAGAATATTAGCACACAACCTCCTTCCTTTTCAACCCTTTTTCTACTAAAGTTTGTCCTTCGAGATTTTAGGACCCAGTCCATTCACTATCAATAATTACCCTTTCTGCTCTGTCCTCTACCTTTTAAAAGAGTGGCAATTAAACATCTGCTCAAAATATCAGAGTGATTCTGATGCTATCATAACTACAGGCCACTTAAAATTCCTGAAAAAGAAAAAAGCTGCCATTCAATAGGTGATTATGTATCCAAGAATGGCCATTTAGAATCGTGTGGCCTCAGGTCTGTCTGTAACAATAAGACCGTTTTAGTACACTTCTCCTGCCGGTAAATTTGAATGAATTATACTTTGAATTATAATGTGGTTATAATTTTTTTTGGAACCATTTAGGTTCCAAAACAAATGAACTGAACTCTTGAATTTTGAAAAAGCTAAGCGATATACCGACGCTAAGAAAAAACAGCAAGATAGTTCTGCATGCTACTGCAACAAGACACTCGCATGCAGACATGCAGCAATCAATAAATGTGTTTTCTCTACCCATGGCACATTTTTAATTGTGTGAGTGTGAGAGTGGGTGCGTATCGTACTGGGGTTTGCCTTTGGCCTGACACGTCAGTTCCAGGTTCTCTCCTTCCCTGGTAAGACCCTGAGGAAATTCTACCATGATCTTTACCTCTGGTTTGTCTGAAAGGAAAGGGAGAGAGAGACAGAGAATGAATTACTGGGACAACACAACAGACAATGCATTATCTTTGCTCTGCATCTATCTTGTTCTTTCTGATTGATTCCCATTTTCAGTTATGTTGTTTGTAGCATTCATAAACACGCACAGCTACCAAATGAGGAGTGAGAAGATTTTCTCACTGTATCCAGTAAAATATGATTTAAAATATATAACACAACCCAGTATCCTACAAATGATGTCCATGTGCAACGACGTGATCTAGGTTTTCTGGTAGCGTGTCAAATTATCAAACTTTCCCAAAGTGTTTGGCTTGATTCTTCCAAAGAGGAGCTGCAGCAAACAGTCAGGATTCATGTCACATCAGGAGAGACATTAGGCACCGTTGTTCAGGCAGAGCGCCACAGTTGAGTGACTCATTAGCTGATTGGCTTCACACTCTCCTTCAGGCTACCTGCTGACTAATAGCATCCAATCATATCCATGGAGGTGTGCAGCACAGATAGTCTTACCTGACTCCTCACATTATTACTCAGTTGATAACGTCAGCTGAGTAATATTCACCTCCTACTCCTGCCTTTCCCGCTCTTCCCTTGCATCAAATCACTCTTGTTGGGTCTACCGCGGGCATAGTATTGATGGTATTTTAAATCAACCCTTACACCAAAACACGAGCCAAAGCTTTGGGGAATGACCGATGTGGTTGCAGGGCAGAACCACACATAGCCCCGAGTATGTCCAAAGACGTTGCCCGAATAAGTTGCTACATAAAACCGAAGACACTGTTGACGAGCTGAGGCAACTGAAAAGAAAATGTAGGTGTTGTTTTGACAATCAGTGGGGTGCTTTGACAGTCGCTGCTGTGCTTTTCTTTGCTACCACGGAGTTCCTATTGTTCCCACTCCCTTGACTGTTGCTGGTGTTTTTTTCTCGTCTTGGTGTGAGAGATGATCCTTTATTCTGGACAGAAATGAAATGTTTCATTCAAGCTAGGATCTGGGTTAGGGATTGAGTTCAGTGTAACCATGCGCTGAAAGGAAGACTGAGACAAAACAAGGACAACAAAGGTCCTGCTCAAACGTACACCTTTTCAGGTATCCCACTATAAATACATGCGTTTGTTTTTTTAAATGTTTTTTTAATGATTGTAACAGTGAATGTCTTCTGGCTCCATCTCCAGGTTATGGGGCGGTTCACTTTTACACTGGGATCTGTAGGCTTGAACTTCTATCTTTATCTTCGCAAGAGTGCAGTTAGTGACAGAGTGGGATCCGCGGTAGCTCTTACAGCTTCACGGATTAGCAACGGAGGGCGGGGCTTAGTCAAGGGTAAATTGTGATATCCTTCGTTGAAATGTTAAGATGTCTTTAATGTGCATGTGTAAAGTGTATGTATTGGAAGAGAATCTGTCGCTCAAACAATCACTACATTCATCAAAAGCAAAGATTGTTTCACCAGCAGTGCCATCTAAAATAATGGCAAAGATTTTTTCAGCAAAACATCAATAGCTTAATTAACCTGAAGATCACACTTGAATGCTTTCTGCACATTACGCCCTATCTTGTTTGCAACACAATGTTATTCTGTTGCTCCTACATCAGACACCATCACGATAAATACCTGAGTCATCTCACTACAGACTGCTGAGTCACAATGGTGTAATTACAGTTTTCTGATCGTTCTTTTCTCCCCATTTTATAGTCTAAATGCACCATTCGTTACTTGCATTTTTAATCAGCCTGCAGACAGAGGGCCTGAGTTATGATTTCAAAGCCGGCTGTTAAGTTTCACACTGCTGTCCGACCTTCTCTGCAACAAACAACACGTGTCTGGCCATCCATCTGTCTAAATCACACCCTGTCCGTGGCCGACTCTCAGTCTTGGTGATGGACAGCAGACGGGCGAAAAGCAAAGTCTTCTGCTCAGTGAGCATGCACGGTTTTAGAAAACAACCCTTTGGTTTCGTTTCCACTCCAGGCGCAACATGGCATCCTGCAACTTTTCCGTCGCTCAAAACGTCATCTGACCTCGTCATCTCGGAGCCATAAACATGAAGGACGCTAGGCATCTGTAAGTTGGTTTGATAGCCTCAAGTAGTTATGTCGGAGCTTTCTTGTCTCTGCTTGATGGAAAAAAACAACAACACACACACACACACTGCACTGCCATATCTGGATACTGCCACTTCAGTGGAAATGAAACAACATCTACAGTATGCAAGGAGGCCGTTATCATTATGCTAACTGAATTATTTGCTTTATTGTGTGCCTCACCTCATAAGCACTCAAGATGACACTGTCCATCTTTTCGCAGCCGGCTGACCAACCAGGCAACGGAGCAAAACAGCTTGCTTTGCTTATACACATAAACATTACAGGCTGATTTAATTCTGCTTTCCCCTGACAATGGCCTTTTTGTTGTTTCCTACCACACAATGCACTCCATTCCACTCACAAATTGCCAACGCAGTGAGTGATTGTAATGTAAATCACTTTGTCTATCAGTATAATATATAATCAGTAAACAAACACAGTTTGACAGCAAACGTGAGCTTCAATTTACGGATCCTGTTGTTTATACCGGTAGTTTCACGGGGAGGAAATGATACGTAACTGGATTCTTAACGGTGTGTAGAAAGGACGATGCAATTTGGGACTAATTATAGGGGAAATGGAGACCGGGGATCTTTAGACATCCGGAACTATTTAGAACATGACATTACATTTGGTATGACATATGAAGCTATGAACCAAATAATCCCGAATCTAATCTGAATAAGTACATTGTAATTAGGTCTGTTTTAGTGCATAACATAAATACTTGTGTGAGCGTCTCACCTGGACAGTGTTGGGAGTGAGACATTTCCAATTAATTCATTCATCAATTTTAGTTGGTGCACATAAAAAGGAAATTATTTTGGAAATCAAGAAACTGCTCGAAAGACATACATTCCAGATTCCTAAATATGACATAGAAGAGAAGTCAAAGAAGAGAATTGTGAAATCCCCACCTACAGTATCATTCTCTCACTCTACATTTTATATTCAACTGTATATTATCAAAGGAGAAGGTGCAGTGCAGTACTGTCCATTGCAGTACGCACAGAGCCTGAAGCAGTGTGAGGTGCAGAGCTAGGTGGCCCATGTGAGCTCCCTGTTATCACAGGCAAACAAAATGCCATGCTGCCTCCGTAGATGAGCTGATCTCCTCTTCTCGCTCCCCCAGGGAAAGGTCAGATAGCTACAGAAGACTTTTATTTTTTAAATAGAATGCTAGGACATGCCAGAGGCCAAAGACATTAGGTTACAGAAGCATAAAATACATAAATTCTATCATTTTGCATCAATGAAAAGATCTAAAACGCCACATTACAAAGGCCGAGCATTTTAATTACTTCTCACATGGCTGAGTAGTCAGTTTAGATTCATTTCCAATGTCATAGTCATACCTTTTATATGAACCACGATACGTGGTAAATTGTTGCAAATACTCATGTGTGATGCCTTTGTCATTCCAAATAAATCCATTGTAGCAATAAAAACATGACCTCTGACCTCAATTAACCTCTTGCACTCCTCGTGGACGCCGTTGTCCTTGGCCCTTGAAACCTATTGGTTTCATATTAAACTATACAATCTAAGGAATCCATTGGTACCAACCATAACATGCTAGCATGTCTGAAAGGAGGCTAAATTAAGCTCCAAATAGGCTGAATTTAGGCAAGGGAAAAACTGACTTGGCCTTATTCACAAGGGCATCTCCCATTTACAAACAAATGCAGAAAAAACAATGCAGTTTTTGGGTGCAGTATAATTGTGTTATTTTCTCCTATTTTAAAAGTGGTTACTGCATAAGTCTTGAAATTGCATGAAGTGGATTTGACTAAAAAAATATCATTTTCAGACAGAAGTGCAAAGGTAAACTGATGCCGTCTATAAGTATATTTCTCTGGAAGATGTTCGTAAACATGAGTTTGAATCTATTTGCACTTTCTATTCATCATACACTGAGATAGTTTCCCTCTAATGACATTGAAGAAGTTGCAGTGGATGGTAAATGTGTGGAAATTATGTCATTTAATTAGTAGCGATGGAAGAATCTATTCCATTGCAGTCTAATTGTTCCTTTGTATTCATCATAACCTTTGCAAGGAGGTTCACCAACACTGTCATACATGTCACGACACCAAGCTTTAGTTCGGGAAGAAGTAGCAAGTTTATGCCATTTAATTCGTGGATTTCCAAGTTAAGCTGATGATGCACACAAAACTAGCACAATACAGCTTAAATATCCATGCAGATTTTATAGTTATTTTTGACCAAAAGTACTTACACTGCACCTCCAGGTATATCTGTGCTTGGAAGTCCTTGACTGCAGGGTGGTCTACGATGCAAGCCACTGGTACGCCATCATCCTCCTTACTCACAGTGAACGTCAGCCGGCTGGTTACTGTGTACATCTTGTCGTAGGTCAGCTCAACCTTGGGCTTGCCTATGGGAAACGCCAAAACACAAGCAAGACTTAAACACAGCAATACAGGTGCATTTTGGATTCCAGTCAAAATAAGAATCGCATAGAAAGTCCGTAAAATGTACTGGTGATGATCTATTCATAGAAAAGGAATATAATATTGACAACCATGTTTTCATTTCGCTTAGAATGAGGCCCTTCATATCTACATAGGGAGTGGGTCCTCTTCACCGAGGCCGTCGTGTTGTAAAGGCAGGTTTCTACAGTAGGCCTGAACGGACAAACCAATAGCTCTAGCAGGAACATTTCGCGTTTTTTACGTGATCTTAAAAAGCCACCGTAGTTCTCCGACATGCTTGTGGAGCTGCCGTAAACGTGAGCTGCTAAATCATGGTACGGTAAAGATGTACTCTGAGCAAGGCAAACGGCGTTACAATGGTTTTCAGTAACTGAAGGTTGAAAAACATGGAGGCTGTTCTGGAAACATGACACTCATCTCTATCCATCCATAGCCACTTATCCTTTGCAAGGTTGCAGGGGTTTGGCGCCTATCCCAGCTCACAATGGGTGACAGGCAGCGTACACCCTGGACAGGTTGTCAGTCTATACAAGGTTCACAAATATGAACATACTACCATTAACACCAGGCTCCAATTAATATAACCTTTGTGGGTTTGGTCTGTGGGAATAGAGTGGAGAAAACCTGCACATGAGTCGCCACCTAGCCGGAGGTTTTGAACCAAGGACCCTCCTTGCTGCAAGGCATCAGTGATCACCACTGCCCCATCATTCTTCCAATTTCCTTTTTCCTCCAAATTTGTAATGTCTAATTCAAATTCAAACAATAAACGCAGCACTGCTTTTTGCCTTAATCACTTGAATGATTTCCCATAGTTTGCTGGTTGGTTGTCTTCCTCCTTCAGGGCTCCATTGATTTTCAGTGTGCTTTCCACACTCCAGTCATATCAAGAAAACTGAGCTCCCGAGGGGTTTCGGCTGGCTTAACAAAGAAAATATGAATGAAGTTGGCATGCTTTTATTGTTAAACTCTTTGAAAACATTACCAAAAGCTCATATTGTTTGATTTCTTTCCAACTTGCTGAAACTCATTTTTTTGATGCACCCTTGGTTCCTCTGAGAGTACTTTGTGAACAACTTGTTTCACTTGTTTTACTTGAGAAAACAATGAAGCTGAAACCTTTGTTCTCCAGGCTGCAAGGGAAATGCTGATAAACACAGCCAGCGTGGCTGCAAGCACAATGTCTTCCTTTCATTGACCTTACAAAATATGTAGAGTGGAAATGAGGAGGGTGTCCTTGAGAATGGTCAGAGAAGGTGAATCAGCTAACAATTGCCTGCTGTCAGGGGCGACTGTGCGACTGTGAATCACTCATTAGGCTCATTAAGCCAGATTTATTGTGTGGCCACCTTTGGCGCAGCCCTGCCAGATCTGAAGCCTGCAAAGTAACCCTCCTCTGATTAGTGGCCGCTCTGTAATATCACACGGACAGTATGTTCTCAAAAGCAATGAAGAGGATACCTCATCACAGTCACACAAAATAAGAGGGATCGCTGGAGACAGCGCTGCACGGCGGAGTCACAAACACAGATTGATTATTTTTACCCCTTTGTCCTACTTCCTAACAGTCTGTTGCACATGTGTGTGTGTTTGTGTCACATCAATAAAACAAGGAAAAGAAAGAAAAAAAAAGAGGCTGCCGAGAGAAATGCTGGTACAGAGAGAAAATCGGTTTTAATGCGAGTAGTTGCATCAATCAGTTTGTATTTTAGCTGTAAAATATGCACTAAGTGCACATCCCATCCAGTCCGGTGCTGCAGCTCTGCCACTGTGGCGATGGCGTCACCGCGGTGACAGCTGTCTCTTTGGGGTGCGGGGGAAAGCAAACCCGCGTGTGATGTGCCTGGTGTAAAGGAACAGGTTGCCATGAATAAATACCACTAGAGGCTTCAGATTTATGAAAGCACCTGAAACGGGAACCTGAAGGGGCCTTGCTCAAATCAAATTGTCTTTTGAGATGCATGAAACAGTGGCGAGGAGACGTCTTTATTCAAGTCCGGTCTCTGGATCGCTTTCTTTAAAGCTCAGGAATTCATTGTGAAATCGTAACACTCACCTACAGAAGCTAAGTGTCTGTGGGTTTGGAACCTGTACAAAGGCAGGTGACTATGGAAGACATGTAAAGTATAATAACTGTAATAAATTGTATCGTAAACGGTAATGTGGTTGAGATAATCATGAGCCTTAATTACCACACATTTCAAACGTGTGGCTCCATTTGCACAGGTTGCATATCACCCAGTGATAATATAGAACGAATTCTACCGCTCAGTGCCATCCTGAAACGATGAAAGGGTCACAAATCGTAACTACAGTCTGTGAGGTGAATTTGTCTTGTTCTCGTTTTCTCTTGGCCTGGATTGAGGTATCGTCACATGACCACAGAGCAGCCTCGAGCTCACCATCCACGTGTGCTAGGTGGAGATAATACAAGCAAACCCTGCTGCGCGCTGGACAGCACAAGAAGTTGCTGGTGCCCATTCCTCGAGGCAGAGGAGACAGAGTGTTTCAGTAAGAGGGACATGTGAGAGAACTCCAAATGTGCTGCATCAAATATTAATGTGTTCAAATAGAAACAATGTCGCTCTTGAGGGAAACACGCTGGATGCATCGATACCGATTTGCCAATTGTTTTCTACTGAAGCCCACTCACTGGAGGCATCATGCAAGGCTTATGCACATTGCTGCTTCAGGATGGGCCCCGGAGTCAACACTCCACGAAAGCAATTCGATCACATTGTCTCCCTGGGTTTGGCACATCCCAGCTAATGCTCCTTGACTACTTTTTTTCTGTGTTAGCGCATCCAGTTTGTGCTACTAACGGGAATCAAATAATACAGGTCAAATCACATGACACCACAGAACGTGATGGGATCAGTGTGAATTGCCCTTCAGCCCTGATGTACAGCTCGTTCTCTTTGCGGTTTTTGGCACAGGCCGGGTCACCAGAAATGCAGCAAAGCGGCTTATCCATGAATCCTCAAAAGAAAGGAGACGCTGGAAACTTGGCAACGTAGTGACTGTTGGTGAGCCAATTACCTGCTAGACAGGACCATGCTAGCAATAGCCGCAGTAGCGTCATTATAGAGATGCATTTATCATCGACGCTCGTCTCATAACTGTCTACACACCGTGGCTCTTTTTTTAGATTCGGGCCGGCACTTCATCAGTTCACTCGTTGGTATACTTTGACTTTTTCTTGCGCATCAGCACTTCTCACAAGCTGTCGGTACTCGTTTCGGCACTCTCCATATCAGGTTGTCTTTGCGATTCATCAAACGGCCAGCATTTTTGCGCCGCGCCTCATAAGCCGCATGAACATAAAAACAATGTGGAGCGCACCTGGACAAGCCACCGCACAGTCCTGCACCAACTGATGAAACATTGTTTACATTTTTTCTGAATCAGCTCTTTTGATTATTAGAATGTTATTTTACGGGGCAAAATAAAATACTTTATAGTAAATGTTGTCCGTAAGCTTTTAGGGCATTACCTATAGCCTAGAAAAATTAATAGTTTTAAGTCAAATTTCCGATTTCCAAGCATCACTACTCGGACAGAGCAGCTGATAGACTTCCTCTGTTTTGGACAGAGTTCCTTCAAAGGCCAGCACTGACCACAAAAATAAAAACAACAAATGGATTTATACACTTAACACACTGCTCAGAAATCATTCTGGTGCCTTTGTTTTTATCTCGAATCCTGTAAAACTATCAAGGAGTTGATAGAATTATGTGACTTCAATAGAACACAAGTCGAAAAGCCCTGAGTGAGTATTAACAATGAATTAGTGAAAGCTCTCGTCAATCTGTGTCGAGGACGAAGAGACTAACTTTGGAGCGAGGCCAGTAGAGATGAACGTCACCGAAAGTCAGCGGAAGGTCAAGTGACACTGCGTGTTCTGTCGACCTTAACATACAAACTCAGCTGGCCCTCCTCTCACTTCTTATTGTCGTCATTGTTCAACCACATTCTTGTGGAGCAGTAAGGGAGCCGTGTCTAGTTAAACAAATTAGTCTCTACGCTTTTCTTTGCCCAAAATCCACTCGTGGCGTCTTTCCTGCTGGGTAATTTGAAATCACATTGTGGTTGTCCCACAGGACTGGAGGCCAGTGGCTGTGCTGGTTCCTGTCAGTCAATGATTTGCTCTACCTACTGGCTCTTCCTTTTTCTTCCTTTCGTCTTAAAAAGAAGAGAATGACCTCCATAGCTACAGCCTACACTGCTATAACTCGCTCTTTGCATGACTTCCAATGTGTTAATAAATCCAACTAAATGATAACAGTGAAAGAAAAGACAAGAAAAGGTGATAATAGTGAGATTATTGGCCTGTGCATGTTAGGAGGGATGGTTGGATTTACATTGGCAAGCATGACAATTGCAACCTTTAGATGGTATTTACAGTAAGCGAGCCCGATTATCTCTCCAGGTAATTAAGTTACATTCTGGGGAGGTTTAATTAGAAATAGGTCTTCCAGGCAATAAGCCACAGCCAAAGATAATTTAAGTCATTGTGTCCATCAGCCATTCCTTTTCTTTCAGTCTTTCATTTTCAGCAGAGCAACACTAAGATTCTTTTTCACAACGTGGCTGCAGTGTAAACACACTGAGGAGTTATTTGACATATAAAGAGCTAGCATTAAAATGGCTGGAATATCAGTGAAGTTTTGCTTATATAGAATGTAAACGTATTAAAAAAAAAAAACCCTGATGGATTTTATAAATGTGCCCGCCACTGTGTTAGGCTGTTTCAGCTATTAGCACCTTTTCACCTGCGGCGGAAATGGATAAAAGCAAATGGCATGCTCTAAATGCAGTCTTGTAACAGGTGAGCCTGTAAGTACCACTGAGTGTAGTTTTGTTGTAAAAAAAAAAAAATTCTGTCAATTGTAGAACTTCAAAGAGTGCTGAGCCTATTCTGTAAATGTGATTCCATTCCCAACAAGTGCGGGAAAACAGCGTCTGCGTGGGGTCGAGTGGCATTCAGCGTTATACAAATCATTTTTCAGCTATTTATTATAACAAGCAAATGACCATTGTTTGAAAGCTCAGCTAAAGAGCCGGCGAATACTCAGTGAAGGAGGGGAATATTACTCAAAACAAATAAAGTCATCGCACACCGAAAAACAAGAACATGCTGGATGGAGAGTGTTCTGTATGCAGGCACTGTGGCAAGATCCCATTAAACAGAGATGCTGTGCAACCCTGAATAATGGATCGGTATTTCAGTGGTCACCGCTTCCACTTAGCCTGCATCCAAACACCACGTTTACAGTGTTACCGTCAGCTTTCTGCAGCAGATTTCTTCATCAATAACTAATCATCATAATGGATTAGATGAATTAAGTTGTTGTGATTTCTGTTGGTCATTTATTCATTTAACTTAATGTCAAGTAAAAATGTTTTCAGAGAAATTATCACTGTGACAGGATTGTAAATCCTGGTGTACAAAACATTGAAATACAAGATTACTGAATCTGAAAAGTAAAATTCAAGAATATTCATGTTTTAAGTCTAAAATGAGTCCGTTTCTATCATCGGACACAAGAGCATTTGCACAATTAAGATACTATATTTAGGAGCTTCACTGAACAGTGACCACATGAGAGCTACCTTTGGCTATTCAATACTTAAATATTGCCAATACTTAAGTATTTAGTGGTCAGCAGAAACATAGCAATGCAAGAGGATTCGACTGAATGTCAACAGTCTTTTTTTGTGGCGTTAGCAGCTCGTTTTAAGACTATCCCTGACCGTGGCACATTGGAGCATTCTCGGATTTGAGCAGACCACTGAGGGTGTAATGTGCTGCGGTGTAAAGGTGAAGCTGCTCAGGGCCTTCTACACAACTTCAGATTTGCACCTTTGTTTCAAAGTCTTTACAAAGCTTGCTGTCTGGGCTCTAAGGTGGAGCTGCCTAGCAGGAGGCCTGTTCACCCCTGAGCGCCGCTCTGACTTCTGAAGCTCAGCTACCTTTGATGAAGGCATGAAAGTTGTCGCGGTGCCAACAGACTCTGGCCACCACCGCACATCGCCTGAATGGAAACTATTCAAAGTCACAGCAGAGCTCCATTTGAAAAGCAACAGCATTGATGCAAGCAGTAAATATGAGACGCCAGCGAGGGAGGAAAGAAACTGTCCCTAAAAATGGTTCGTTGATACACATGGCACGAGGGCTTAAAAAAATGCACACGTGCATGCAAAAGTTGTTCAAAAATAATTTCTGCAACACTTAAAAGTAGAATGTGCAAACCTACAGAAACTTGTGTGCAGGTGCATTCTGGATCACCAGTGGCAAAGTAGTTAAATAAAAGATCGTTTTCACAGAATTATTTGAATTCCATTTCCAAACAACAATTCATGATGACCTTTTAAGCCTAAAACAATGTTTTTTTCTGTTGGTTTGTTCAACAAACCGTGTATGAAATGACAAGCAGCAGGTGTGTCATTTTGTGCATATACCAAAATTGTTTTCACCTACAGCAGTTGTATCTATTTCCATGGTCTGCCCTCGGTGGAACAACCCAACGGATTGCAGACTGCTCTATAAAGGAAATGCTCAGAAAGGGCATCGAGCGCCAGTGTCCCCTGGTGCCCACCGGTGGGGCCTGTGCTTTACCGGTGTGTAACAAGACACTATTTGGCATCGACTTTGGGATCTATCTCAACCGCTTCGTCTTGATTTCTGAAATGGTTTGGCTCTCTGAGCTTGCATGCTGTGACATACTGCCCCTCAAGGCATTTTGTCTTTTTGGTTGAGCCATTACTCAATCAGCAAACGGAGCAGTCAACCTGGTCTCAACAACAGTTTTAATATTGCCAGCTATTTTTAAGTTTAGTCCTGAGATTAAACGTCCATGTTGGTTTAAGTTATGATTAGAGTTCTTCCATCACAAAACTGGGAAGGCAGTATATTTTCATTTGGCAAAGTACGGTATCCAAAATAACCTTTCAGTATGTTGTAATTCAAGTGGTCTGGGAAAACTAGACTCCTCTCTGTTGTCAGGTTTTGAAAAAAAATCTACCCCGTGCCGGGAAACTGAGACCAATCACAGGTCATTTCAGACAAAAGGTGACCCTGTTGGCTGTTGTATAAATGCACATGCAGGATGTTTCAGACAGTAAAAGCCTGATTTAATGGCGAAATATCCTGCAGAAAAAGTGATTATTCCAGCTTTGGCAACAACTGCCTACACTGCAAAGCAACCCAAAAATGGTTGACAGACTTGTCGAAAAGACAGTCTGATAATATTGGTGTGTTTCAGTGTTTCAGACGGAGATGTTGCTAATATTTCAGCCTTTTGCTAACAGTAGCCAAAGGCTCACAGCTACAGGTAGTTCACAGCAGCGATTAGCAGCAGGGTAAACTATGAGCAACATTATCCCCCATATCTCTAGTCGTTTAGCCTTCTGAGGGAGCTTAAGTCTAGTTTACTCAACAATAGGTTAATTGAGACTTTTAGAATCCACCTCACTGGTTGAAGTCTTTACGACTTTTCAGAATTCCAGAAGGGATGTCTGCTTGGATGTCAAAGATGTAAAACGTTGTCTTTTCGTGTTGGTGGACTGACTTCACCTTAAAAAAAGCAGCAGATTATTATGTTCACAATGGCTGAGGTAATAGGTGAAGATCCAGGTTCATTCACATTTCAGGGTTATTGTGACTTCTTAAGAGAACATGTCATTGAATTGCAATTGAAAACGTTCATGGTCTTCTTCTTTGGTTTGCTTTCATGTGGAATTTATGTATGCTACCATGTTTCTTTAAAGCCAGGGTAACGGTGGAAGCAGGAGTTTTCTTTCTTCTTAGAGGTGACGCATCATTCAGCCCTTTTTCTCTGGTTCATGGAACACAGTGTGTTCTTTCACACAGAAGTATTCTTTGTTCAGATCAGCAATCAAAAAAGTAGAGCGATGAGTAAATATTTTTGAAAAAAAACCTTTGTCTGCAATATTACATACCAGGTTTATTGTGTTTACACAGGAACTGTCATGATAGATGATTGTGAGCGTCTCTTTATGTGCGGAGTCGATCTACCTGGAAGCTCTTTATCTCCCTTCATCCATTTGATGATGGCAGCAGGCTTACTGCTCATGGCAGTGCAGGTCATCTCTGTCTCGTTGCCCTCGCTCAGGACCTCATCCCGGGCCTCGATGATGGGGTTACCTGGAGGAACTGCGACAGGACACACAAACAAATCTCTGTAAACATTGGGCCACGACATGTTGAGAAGAAAACAGAGCTGACAGAGAGACGACTTCTTTTTTTTTTTAAGAGTAATTAAAAGCCCAGACCACTTTTTTCATCTGAAAACCAATGCATAGGTATTTAGAGAGAGTATCCTAAAACACAGAAATTTGTTAACACTTCTGCACTTCTGGTTTCCTTGTCTTGAAGTTTTCCACAGTCTTCCACAGTCTAAATGTTAATTAAAAGGCTTTTGCCTCGCTGCTACTAATAACATTGAGTGTTTGTGTATATCTTAATGTGCGTGTGTGTTTTGCGGTTGTACTTAGGACGGTGATGTCAGCGTAGGCTTCCTGGGGGGGGTCTGTGTAGAGCTGGCAAACATATCGCCCCTCATCTGACAGAGAGACATTAGACAGCGACACCCGCAGCTCGTTGTCGGAGAAGTTCACCAGCTGAAAGCGAGCGTCTTTCAGTGCTGCAGGAGAAAAACACACGGTACTTTTGTCAATTCATATGGAATACTGTATATACACATACAAGACGTACACATATGCAGTCAAATACCAGTAAATACCACAAGTCAAACGCTGTCATAAAAGAATATACAACAATGAACTTTACTCTTTACTTATTATTCATACCGGTGAAGTATTTGGACACATTTTCTCCTCTAGAATCAGATGAACTGTGTAGGATTTGGAGCCCTTTTTATGTTCGATCCCTCGATTTTAGTGAGCCAAACATAAATGGACAAACCAAACCTCATCATATGTCAACATTTGCTGTCAAATCCTTTTCAGTGATCGACTGTTTGAGGTCTACGACGGGAAGAAGACCCCATCATAGCTGACATCTTCTGAGGTGCTGTGCCATCTCCACTTCTAGCTTTTTGTTTTCTGTTTGTTTGCTTTTTTTGCTCAGTGGATTGAGGTCAGAATACCTCACCGTTACTATTTCTTCTGTCATCCACTGCAGCCTGGCAATCAGACTGAATTGCCATTTCATTACACTTTCCTTCAATCTGCCTCTGTTGTGATCTGTTCTTTGAGGGGTGGGTCGCCTCCATTTCGCCCTGAGTAATGAGTAGCAAGTGACGTATCTGTTCAGCATAAATGACTTTCAGTCAACACATATGCTGCGAGAGGGAGTTAAAGTTTTTCATGATGTTGACAGAAATGAGTTATATCATGGAGTCAACTTTCATGGACGGTAAGAACGGTTACGACATTGTAACCCTAGTTCTAGAAGTGTAAAGTACAGTATATAACTGTAAAACTGTGCTTCCTTGTACACTGAGGCTTGCTATGCTGTTACGCTATTCATTTTTAAAGCTATTCATTTACAGACAAATAATAATAGCACAATAGCAATGATAAGAGGTTGTTTTCTGTTTTCCTCTTCCTCTCTTTGAGAAGGCGTGTTTGTGTAAAAATGCATATTTAATAGTTTGTATATGCACAAAGACGCCACAAGTCATTATAGCTTGAAGTGCATCATAGCTTCAAGTCTGCTTCGAAGAACTTTCCAGAGAAACCAATGAAAGAAAATCACAGAAAGAAAGACACAATTTACACTTGAATAACTCCATCCTGTTTAGTCCTGTTTGGCACGTGCAGTCATACAGAACATGCTAACAACATGATCAGTATAAACAGAGGCTGACATTTAGTTGGCCTACAGTGCAATTGAGGACAAATCCACGAATCCTATCTCTTGCTCACGTGCAGCCACTTTCATCTTGCCTTACCTTGTTTTTCCCATCTACCTAAGCGCACTCTATCAGCTGTAATGTAGAATGACAACATGTGGAGAGATGAAAGCCTACCCGTCTCCATCCCCCTTTGATGTGCTGATAAATTCTGGTCTGACTGACGGCAACTCCGGGCTCTTTACACTCGGCACTCGCCTTGTATAGATCTGTGTACGCTGGTTCTGTTTTTTTTTTATTGCTTAAAGCTTAAAGCATTAAACATGGAAACTTCTGGCACACAAAACCTCAAAACAGAGGGTTTTTTTTTTTAATGCCGGGCTACATTATGATTTGACAGATGAACAGAAGGAAGGTGATGCTGCTGTATTGCCAGGGTGTATTTGCCTTCAACGTCACGAGATTGACACAGGGAGAGTGATTGGAAAAGGAGAGAGGGAGACGGCCAGTAAGAAATGAGAAAACGAATCACCACAATTGATTTTGTGCATCATTAAACGAGAACATCAGGCACATATTAAGTGCTGACTGGAGATGAAACTTTTTTTGCCACCACATGAAGGAAAAAAAACTTCATTTTTACAATGCCCTGGTCTATAATGCATTATACACATACTTATAAGGTGTGATAATCGGCTCATAGCACTGTAGAATTATAGGTGTAAGAACTCAAATATCCATAATGCTTTATTACAATAAACAATGCAAGTATCACCACGGCGAGGCTCCTCCTGCTCTCTGCGACATGGTGCGACCATTACAGGCCTTTGGATTGTCCACAAGGAATACGACTGCACGGCTATATGTGTGTGCAAAACCATAGACTGTATATCTGTTGCTCTGCAGACAGTTATTTCCGTGCCTCTTTACCAACCTCACATTTACATGTGTATTGTCGAAAGAAATAGACTTCAAACCAAAATAAACTCTTCAAGTCACGGTTACACTCTCGAGACGCGCGCCAGCATCTGCAAAGTGAGAGCGTATCCGTTTGATACACTTGCGGTCTAGATGGAGCGGTGAGCAAATGATGGGTTGTATTCATTCAACCGACAATATAGCAGCGGTAGTTGCAGACACACCTGGCTCTGAGATCTGCGCTCTATTGAGCGACCCTTTCTAGTTGAAATCTGTAGGTTGTTACTTTAAAGGCCCTTGTTGGTCCGGGCATTGTAAATGAGAAGTAGCTCACAAGTTGTGCAATCCTTATGTATACTATGTCCTAAACACGGAGTGAAATGACTTATACGGTCAAGTATCCTTCTTTCATAATTGCTGATCACTCACTTATATTGTATTACAGCTCTGGGAATGGGGAACACGTGTGACCAGCATTTATGAAGCATTATGATACTTGAAGTTGTAAGTCATTATACATTTGTTATGATTAATGTTGTAAAGCATGATCTATTTACAAGTGCTTATTACTGTGAATGTACAGTGCAATGAGCAGATCATAATGCATTATAAGTATGTTTATGATCATTGAAAGTGCAACACAAAATGTAAAGCATTTCATCGCAACATAAATGTATGCTCTGTTTGGCCTAATAAAAAAAATAAATAAAAAAACGTGGTCATACTGTTGGCTGCTTCGCACATGACATAATGTGCTGCTGCCACCTTCCCACTTCTGTCTGTCTGTGATTATCCTGCCAGAAAGGTCTGCTGACAATACTTCACAGTACAAAGACACAAGAAAAACCTTGAACGGAGCCATCTGACAGCGCAGCATACAAGCAGGCTATTTTTCATGCAAATGATTATTCTTTCCCTACACACACGTCGTTCTTCACATTCGCAAAAAAAAAAAAAAACTTAAATGGTTGGTTTCCATTCGTGAAGCTATTCGATTCTTTTATCCAAGCACAATGAAGCCCTTATTGTGGCACATGAATAATACGCCCCTAATTAGTGTAGCTCATTCAAAAGCCTGGTTAGCCCTCATTAAAATCAGGGGTCAGACTATAATCCTAATGATTTAATTGAATTAAATACTGCCAGATTAAAAACATACCAATGCTGCAGTATACAGATGCACTGAAGAAAGCGTGCAACCTGTTTTTTTTAGAGGCAGAGCTGCTCCGGAGGGAAAGCTACTCGTACTTTTTTGCTGCTGGTATGATGAAGATATATGGAGCTATATAATGGATGAATCGAGGGCACTGTGGTAAAGGTTACTGGCAGCAGTGTAAGCATCTCAATATTGATATTTCTGTTATGAACTGAGAAACAGTACAAGCATCCAAGTTGAATTCTTAGATTTTAGGCAAAGTGACTAATACGAGCTTTGTAGGACATCATGGTCTCTAGAACAAGCTTTGATGTTGTTTTGAATCCCATGTTTTCTGACCTAGGCAGCCCACAAAGAAAAATTAATGTATGTCCACAAGTGATGCACTAAAAAAGTGTAAGAAAGTATATCCCCTCTAAATTAAAAATAAGTCAGAAGGTTACCACAAGCAAAATACAACCACGATACAACCTGGTTTGCAGGAAGAGGACATACAAAAATGGTGTCATCAACATGAGATGGAAAACTAATATGTATGTTTAGAATAATGAGCAAGTAGCCGGATATTAATACGTTGGACACTTAAGTTATCAAAAAGATTTGATCCGGATTTAGAAGAATTGAATCATTTCATCTCTCCTCCAGAGTTGACATTTCCTGTTATGTTCCAGTGCGTTTCACCTTTTCTCTTTACAAATATTCCACAAGATGTTGAGTGAGCTGAGGTCTGCTGGGTCCAGATGGAAAGCCAGCCCCGCGAGCCAGCACAACTTCAAAAAAGAGATGGAAAGCAACCCTAACATTTAACCAAGGAAGTACCTTGGAAACCACAGCTCTTCCATCAAGGCTGCTGTTAGCCACTAACCTTTTGCCTGCAAGTTCAACTAGAGTAGAGATGCTTTGTTTGTTTGGCTCTTTGACTGTAACTTTGATAACTTTGATAAAGATGTTTTTCTGTCTCAAATACACCAGCTAGACACGCTCTGCATTGTTTACCAACTCAGAGATGTTGGTGGTGATTCAGAGCTCTGGAGCCAAAATATTTCATAAGCCAATAACACCAATTTTAAAATATCCTGCAGTGTTACAAATAACATTCCTCGATCGGGATTCTGAACAGCACAACGATCAAATAGCTTGTTCCTGTGCCAATGGCCTTCCTTCCATCAATTCGACTAAATCCATGCCAATCAGATATAATCCATTTCACAAGAAAACGTTTCTCAGGGGTCTCATAATCCTCTTATGCGTCACTTCTAAATAAGGCATTGTGGTAGAAGCATGAGCTGAATGAATAAATGCCTCCTAATACACATTGAGAAGAAACACTGAGACACTGCGGCAAGGACACAGTTCCACATGCTGAGGGCAACAATACTGTCGGCTCAAAGAGATACAAGGACAGACGATGGAGAACAGTGTGGTTCACACAGCAGGGTTGAACACAGTGGTCTTCTTCAGAAATGAAAAGCGGCGGTCCTGGCAAACAGAAGGTGAACAACACAGCCGACAGTTCATTCATTGTTCCATCAGAGCACACTAGAATATATATCCTCTCTGCGTTTGGACAAAAAGAGAGGGTGACCTTTAGCTTCACGCTCCCTTTGCCCTGTTCTTCTTCTTCTTCTCTTGTTCTATCATATCTGACAGCAGGAGAAGGACATCACAGATGTCTGACAAAAGGTAAATGATAGTCAGGTCTTTGGAAGAGTCCGTCTAAACTCTGAAAGGCTGCGCATTATCTGATCTGTCACTTTTTACAGCTGATGGTGATGAAGCTAATTTAAAAGCAGCGATAAGCCGGAAGAGTAGAAGGAGACTTTGAGAGGTAGGTGACAATGTGAAAGCTAATTGTTCCTCTTCTTATTCAAGTTATCGAGTGCAGTGTCACTTGCCATGCAGATTGCTGCAGATAAACAGTATGGCAGCTTTAATGAATCCTGTACTCTGTAAGCCCTCTATGCACGTTTTGTTTGTAATGCTGTGTATGTCTACCACTCTCTGAAAGAAATAGAGGAAACCATAAAAAAAAAGACATTTTGAGTTGAGTAAACATTGAGTGCCAGAGTAGTGAATAGTGTTACATTAGTGCAGTGTAAACTAAACGTGCGCATGCATGAGTGGATGGGCATGCGTCTTAAAAGATATGCACGGACTGTCTGAGCCAATAAGGTTGGTATCTGCAATCTGTCTTTTCACTGCAAAATTCCATCGTTGAGTTCCCACAAACAGTGTTTCTTAATGGGAGGGGTTTGTTGCATGTAGGTTTGCTGCTGGGACAAAACAAAGTGGCAACAAACCTTAACGTGACTGCCAGGCCGAACTCAGACTAATGAAACTTCACATTAGCTTAACTTTGAACTTATCTTTTACATTGTTGGCAACCCAATCCTTTAATGTTTGCATTCGACCCTGTGGTCACGGAATCACGTCCCGTCTCATATTACCAGTCGGCACTTAAACACTAAATGGGATGTGTATAGATAGCACTTCCCAACCTGAGAAGGACAAAGTGCTTTACACACACACACACACACACACACACACACACACACACACACACACACACACACACACACACACACACACACACACACACGGCAGCAGAGCTGGCGCGCAAAGCACTGGCCAGCTCATCACTGACAATTTGAGTTTGTTTCAGTGTCTTACTCAAGGACACTTTCACATGTTTACAGGAGGAGCTGGGAATCACAATATCTCACAGTCACAACTGACACGAAGAAAGGAAAGGAGGTCGTTTCTCAAGATAAAAATATGCTTTTTAAGTGTTTGATTGAATAACAAATAGCAATGAGTTTTTCTGACGAGTCTCTGCTCAGCATGGGCAACTATAATCTTCCATTGCCAGACCATTTACATTAAAGGGCAAAGTTGCCTGAGAATCGGCCTCACAAATCTATGGCCACGACAAAAACTACGGCTAACACAACTAGCTGATGCTCTGCATTAGAACCTGTTCAACACTTAATCTCCTACTTCCTCAGTTCTGATATGGCCTACATGGTCACCTCGAATGGAGATAAATACATATTTCATGTTTTGAGGTTGTCATGAATAAAACCCATCAAGCTGCCATGATCTCATCATTGAAAAGTAGCAGTGGAGATAAAATTAGAGTGGATGAGTTTTCTGGTGAAAATAAACTTTAAGACATGCGAGAATTGGGATCAATACATCCTCTGGGATCAATACATCCTCTAATGGCTCTTTCGCTCCTATTTCACCTGTGCTGACTGTATGGCTTTATACTCCCCCCCCCCCCCCCTCTCTTGATTCTTTCTTTCATTCAAATCATTTCTTCCCCCGGCTTCAGCCGAGGATGCTCCCATCCAGAGAGAGCAGGCGATGATAAGTGTGCCTCGCCTAAGTGTCTGCAACCAATTGTGATTCGTGGCTGCTGCTAGTTTTTGAGAGGAGCACATCAACGTTTTTTTCACTGGGTGTCACAATGGGTGAGACAAGGTGGGCCGGGGGTAATTACATTTGTTTACAAAAAAACCTCCTCCCTCCCCACTCTAGGTGAAGTCCAGGCTTCCAAATCACTGTGTAGTCACCACCTAAACCCAAAGTATGGGGACATTTAGCATCGCTTCAGCAGTTGTTAAGACTCGGGGGCTTTTCTCTCTTTGGCACAGCTGATCAGAGTACTCCCTGTTCTTATGTTCCTTTGAGTTAATCAAAAGTAACGTGACTGTTATTATCAGTCACATTATCTTTTTTATTTAATCAGTCCTTCTTCTGCACTTCTGTCTTTTCATTTTCATTAAAATATTGCTAAAGCATTATGTTGATATTGTGTATATTTAAATCCGCTCCATTTAGTTCAGTTTTATATCCTTGAGACGCATCCGATCACAGTCTCTCAATTGTTTCCACACTAATACTGGTACTTGAGACACAATGCCCACAACAGTGATCTTGCACCAAATCCCTGAGCCAATTCTGCTGAAACAGAAGCAAACGTCCTGCTTCACATTCAGATTGCAGTTCGAAACCACTTTTTTTTCCAAAAGGCTACAACGCAATGCTTTTACATTTGGCACAATCTTCAAGTATAAAATCTCTTGTGTTCACATGAAACGCCCTGCCATTCAAAATGCCCAACTTAAATGTCAGACTTTCCACTCTGACTCCTCTCACATGGGCAAAAACATGTTGCACAACCGTTAATTGTATCTCAGCCACTCAAAAGAAAGGTCCACCTAAAAAAAATAAAAAATTAAATCGATATCAGATTAACCTTAGCCATGTTTACAAAATAATAGCTGGTTTACCTTTCCATGAGAAAGCTATTTCAAGCAGAGAACTAAAGCCTTTGTCTGTGCTTTCGCCAAAGGCACAAGATTCGATTGAATAAAACTGTAATTCTATCCCACAGAACACTTTTTCGGGTGACCAGAAACGCGACCCAGGTACTTATACACCCCACTTCAAAACACCAGAACAATCCTTTTAACCCAGCTATAAATCCCACAAAAGTGTTCTCATATTTAAAAGACAGAGAGCTCCTTGAAACACTCGAAAGCCAAGAGTGAGTTGAAAGACTATCTCAGCCATCTTGTTCCGGTTGGACTCCCTCCTGCTGTTTCCACTTGACATTAACATACCAGAAACCTTTCAAGTGTGAAGATGACCCAACAGTTACTTCTTGTTAGAAATTGTGGTCGCCGACCCAGAAAAAGCAACATGCAATTGGTATGAGTGATGACATGATACACAGTGAGAAACTGCTGATTCAACATGTATATCCTGATTGTGTAACAAAACCACCACGGCGCGTCAATCACTCTTAGGTCACTATTCATTTTCAATGGGGCAGTCTTTGTACCCATCAGGAAATATAGATTATATATATATATAAACTTAAATATTTAGATATATATTTTTAAGTGTTGTCATTAATCACAGTTAGCTCAATTGCTATTGAATCTATTCATTAAAATAAATGCTTCTGTGGGTCCCATCGTGTCCTTCAAGTAGAAATATGTTACATAATAAAATGCTTTTTCCTTCTAAGCTGCCTTATTGAGTTGTTTTCACACAAAGCCTTTCACCCTGATCCTTGCTGGCCTTCAGATCACCCACTGCTACAGAAGCTGCGATCTTTCCCTACCTCCACAGGAGAACAAGGGCAGTGTTTGTGTGTCACTGCTCAAGTGCTCCTAGTCGTCTTTTTTGATACAAGCAACCATGTATTTCAAGAAAAATACATTTCGCTTTGGCGAGTGAGGTCAGGGGTTTCCGCATGTGTATTTAGTAATATGCTGGTTGGTTAGCTGAAGACGTGGTCCAGATTTGGTCAAAGTTATGGGAGGAGTTTGAATATTAGCTTAAATTTGATAATGTTATTGAGAAGCCCTCATGTTATTAACATTTAGGAACTAATCTAAATATTGTCTTTGTGCATTGCAAAAACCGTTGGTGGTGTCATAATTTAGAAAGTGTGTTGTGTCACAGCGCTCCCTGCTTAGTGTTGAATTTAATAATGAAAGTCATGCAAATTAACTAAAATAGGTCATCTCAGGGACATAACATTAGCCGTTGAAGGATTGTGTCTTACATTGGGGGAAAACAAACAAAAAAACAAAAAAACAAATGGCAGTTAGAGCTGCAACATTCCAGCTGGGTGTTTACTACCTCTAGCAACAGTCTTCACATGTTACACAGGTCATTGTGTCTTGGACACGTCACCATCTGTGCATATCTGGTTACTAAAAACAGTGAGAACAACAATACATGTTAAAGCATCATTACTTCTTCTTGTCACAGAAGTTAGCTGCTGCTGCTTCGTGTGAGGTGAACGATGTGACCCACTGCTCTCATACTTTTTTTTTTTTTTTAGTTGTGGAAGAGGTACTCGGATCCTTTACTAAAGTAAAAGGTAGCACCACCACTGTGTATAAATACTCTCTTACGGCTTTTTACGCAACGGGGGTAAAATCCGGACCACTCTGAGTGGATATGAAGTGCAACAGTACGGTGACCAACATTCAGGTTCATTCTGTGAACGTACCTGCAGCCGGTTTCAAAGCACTCATTCCTTCCTGTCTCTTTACCCTCTCTTGCTCTCCATCTCACACTCACCACCACTGTGGACTCAGACGGAGGTGGCAGATGTGATATTTTGAAAGGGGCCATGTTGTTTGGAGGCTGCCTGGTGGTTGCCATGTCATAATGAAGCAGTGCAGCTGCGGCGAAGATGCCTGGGAGGGATCACAGGAGATCAAGGAGCCCCCCCATCAAAGAAAAAACACCTTGCTCTTGACAGCCAGCTTGTGGGAGTCGGCTCACTGCGGCTCTGCACAACAGCGGATAAATACAGAGCTTGGTTTAGCACGAAGCCTTTCTGCGAGTGTGCCCTTGTATAATATGTAGAGGGTGTGTTTGTTAGGCAGTGAACATGACTAAGGAGGGGTGGTGAGTGTGGAGGAGGGCCTGACACCCGACTCACAGGGGGCCAGGAAGTCTCTTATGGATCCAAATGTTGAAAGAACTATGTCATGAGGCTATGTACGTTATGTTTAGGCACACAGCTGAAGTCTTAGCTCAATAAACAAGTCAAAATATACAAAAAATGTACAATATAAACAGGACCTTGTTATATCAAAACCATATTTGCTAATGCGAATTACTTGTAGATGAACAGTGCTGGGATACAACCTGCTCAGAGCACTATAAAAGCCAATAATTAATCATAAGCGCTGATCTTTGTACATTTTGAACTTCCAACATAAAAATAATGTTGGTATATAATTACAGAGGTCGACTATATTTTATACTAAACATTCTAAACTCAGGGGCTCAAAAAACATAATTAAAAAACCCGAAAGCTGGCAAGACAGGGCACAGAGTATGTCCAACTGAATACAGCTAATTAGAGCTGTGACATTATAATTGGGCAGGATAAGAATAAGCACAACAGGTCATTAAATGTTTAGGGATATGAGCCGCTTTTATTAAAGCAGGCATGCTGAAAGCAAACCATGTTTGGTGGATTATATTAACCTCATTCTGTATCAATCCTACAGCAGACATGTGGGTCAAACTTAATGCAGCTGCCTGGAAGAAGTGCAAGTAATGTAAGAAAATATGAATCAATGTTTTACAGCTTTACTGCCGGCTCCATTCACATGATTTGGTTAAGCTACACAGTTTATCATGTTTTTCCGAATTCATCAGATTTGTCGTCAAACTGCGGCTTGACACAACTTTTACCAAATGCAAATGATGTGTCAACTGTCTGTCTAATTTTATGACTGGCTGCAAAATGAACCAGTGGAACTGACATAAATAAATGCCTCACTGGGATTGATTTCCATGTCATCTGATCACATCAAACTGCTTCAGAATATAATTAAACACATTCCATATCAATCACATAAAGACATGGCAGCGCTGAATGATTTCTCACTTGCAGCGGACAGTGTCTACTCCCCGTTACAGCCTACTTCATCCTCTGACAGCCTCATAATAAACCCTGAGATGATCTATGATGTTTTCCTAAACCGATACAACTGTACTGTATATCAAGTGCAGGAGGATAATCTGGAATGTTTAGTGAAACCTGGGCATACTTTAATGGCAATGTTAAGTCTTTTAAGACTGCAACTGTTATCTTTTTGCCATATATTGTCATATATGAGGGAAATTTAACAAATTAAAAGTATTAAAAAAAGAACCTGGGACTAAATCTCGTAACTCCATCGAATCTACAAAAAGGTAAACGGGTGATTTTGTCTGACTTCGTCTGAGGCAGTGTTTCTCTTAGTTTCACAATGGCCCGTCACACTTCTGTAATGAACCAACAACATTTTTTTTACACTTCTCAACAGCAGTCGGACTGAGGGATTCAACCCCTTGGTGTGGGAGGATCCCCTCCTGGGACAGTGTAGTCTGACCCGTTTATCAAATCTAGCTCTGATGTTAACATTGCGATGGAAAGGTTTGCTGAGGAGACTAGCGTAGGGAGCATCGACTGTATAAAAGGAGAGAGTAGTCAAGGGGTCGTCACCTGCGTTTGTGGGCTACGAGTTCGGCGTTAAAACAAAGACAACTCCAAGCCTGGTCAAAGGCACGATCGCAACCTGTCAATCACAGGGTAGAAGTCATCCTCATAGTGTGATGCAAATTCAAAATGAAACCATCCCTGTGACTTCTATTGTTGTGTTTCGTTGCCTTCCTTCCCTCTTGACTTGAGAATGACTTGGGAGCATTCAGACACTACAAGATGATTAGCTAGCCGTTTAGCCACACCAGATAGCTAATTAAGCCTTAACTGCCGACATATATATTTACGTTGCATTTTGAACCCTGACCTTGTGTTCTGAACAAACTGACCATGAATCAAAACCACGCGTGGGAAACAGTGCCAAACAAATCAGCAATAGTCCCATCAGCCTGTTCATGTTGGTATATCTCATTTTGTTCCAGCCTCTCAGTTGCAACATGAAGGAGGAAACAATTAAAATTGAAATTGGCTGCATTAGTGACGGCTTTGAATGAAACATTGCACATTAATGGCTGTTTTCATCCGGTCAAAACAAAATGATTGTTCCCCAACAACAGTACACAACAACACCCCGTAAAGATTGCAGAACACTCACGTCTCATGTTGCTGAAGTAAATCGTCTGCCTGTTGGGGTTGAGCAGCTGGATAACGGACCCGTCATTGTTCTTCACTCGACAGCTGATGATGGCCATCTCGCCCTCCACCACCGACACGTTGTCTGTCACCAGGTTCTGAAACCCATCTGGAAAAGAAAAAGACAGGAACACAGGTGTATCGACAAATGCAAAGAAGTTAGGGAAACCCAAAGGACAAGTCCTTTTAAGGGTCTAAATTTCAGGTGTGTTAATGGAAACCAGGAGGGAGGCGTGAACAGAAATGATCAGCACTCATGGGATTAAAGGAAAGCGGCGTGAAAACCTACCGAGTGAGGACAGATATTTTTAACATAAGACATTTTGACTTATCACAGTAGGAAAAGCACAGGTGTGAGAAATGAAATTCATTTTTGCCAAATTCTATTTAGCTGCTTCCTGGTATCTGCATGTTGGCTCACGTTCAATTTCAACAGTTGAAATGAACAGAGCTATAGTTAGTGCTATCAGTAACACCCAAGTCAGAATATATGCTGTGAGAAAGGCCTACAGTCTTATCTATTTTACCTGAGCTGGACATTAAAAATGATTAAAAATAAGAAATACCGTCATGCGCTACCATGCAACAATAACAATAACAAGCACTGCAGACAATAACAAGATGTTACTGCAGACAATGCTCTAGAACAGTTTGTTGTATATATATGTGCCTTATATTCTCCTTTTATCTAGTAAGTGTTTTGGTTTATTTTACCATTTAATTGGCATTGGTAACCTGCAGCAAGTGGTGGAACAAAACCCTTTAATGCATGTCCACGGGAAATAAAGAGAAGCGAGTGACCAGAGAAAGTCAACAGGCCTGTGGGCTGAGAAAAATCGTTCACGGTCTTCGTCGGTCATCAGCTGCAACTCAGATTGCTACACTTCGTCGTTTCACAAACAGTATCTGAAGAATGAAAAATGGATTCTTGCTAGCTCTGTGCTACTTTGATTTGAAAAACTACAGTAATAACATCTCAGACTTTGCTTTGGGGTTGCATCCATTGTTGCCTTGAGTGGCTTTGGTTTATTTTAAATGATTGCAACAAAACAAACACCTGGCAGGTTGCCAGTGGAGTGGCTGTTAGTTATCAGTCCCCGGCACAATATATTTCATGGTGAGATGCAGAACACATGCACACAGACACGCTTTAGGCTACATGGCACCATGGAGAAACGCAAGCAGGCAGGCAAAGTGAAATGTCAAATCAGCAATTTTGGATACCAAGTGAGTGTATTTGAAATGTTTATGCTACTCAGTAATAGAAACAACACTGTAGAACACATTAGACAACAATACTGGAAAAAGGTGCAGGTGGTCATGCAGGAGAACACACTGCAGGTGTACTAATAAGACTGTCCTGTCCAGCAGCTTGTCCACATCTTATTAAAAAAAACACGCTCGGCACCAAAATTACATCCGACTGACAGAGCAGATAATTAGAAACACAGAATCACTTATAGAATACATATTAACACATTAACTTTTGTTACTTTTAACTGGCTTTGTATTGAACAAACTCCTACAGATTGCCAAGATCGGACTACGAGACATTTGTGATTTTCCGTGGTCTGTCCGTGTCCTCCGAGACACACGTCAGACTAAAAGGGGAAGCAATTAAACTGAGCACCTGCTTGGCTTTTTCATGATGTCCAAAGGATTAGGTCTGTCAGCAAGCTTGTCGTAGATGTTATCAAACTACCGTAGCCAAAAGGAGGCAATATAAAAGATAACCATTCGGGCCTCGTGAGGCGTCCCGGACACAGCTTGGCTTGTTTTCCACTCTGACACATTATATAAGATAAAATGACACATTTGTTTCTGACACCCCACGTATGCTAACCTGATGCGTTAGTTACACAGAACCATGGGAGAAGACGTCATTGGAAAACTGTTTCCACAAAATTCTTGGAATGTGATTGGATGAACCATCTGTTAACCACCGTTAATCATGGGTCACATTCAACCCATCAGATCCACGAACCATATAATGGAAGAAGAGCGAAATCGTCTCTTCAGTGACGTTTTTTTGCTCTTCTTTCAATGAAAAAATACTCTCCCAGTTCTGATATGACTGGTGCTATTGCAGCATCTACGCGAACGCCGTTGGTTCAGGCACAAGCGCATCACTTCCAGCTTGACAAGATGGATTTTCGTGTGATTTGTGATCCCGCGATTCTCACATGATAGAGCAGCAACCCAGCTGCCGTGCGAGGCAACACGCGTGCCAGATTGAAACATTTCCAGCCCGATATTGTGTAATCTGTGACCCAGTCCTGGCATTTGATGCTCTCAGTAAAAGGAAAACACATTCACTGCTTTCCCTCCACTGATTTTTATCAGTGTTCATTTGGAAAAGCACTACATTGTACCAGCATTCCACCTCATGGATATTACAGCAATTACAAACAGCTGGTTCAATATGAGGCTATGACGTACAAATGGAGTTGGGTGTTCTCGTGAATTACTTTTCATTCATTTTGAGATAAATGGTTACATAAATGTAATTGTGGACTGCCAACCTTAAACCAGATCATGTAAACACTGCCAAGCTTGCAATTGAGGTTAAGAGAAAACTTATGGATAAAGTCTTTGTAATCCCTCCTAACACTCTCCTCCTACACAGCCACAAAAATAGCATCACAAATAACATCTTCTCACAGAGGCTAAAAGGACCGACTCAGGGGCGGTAGGGGGGGTGAGAAGTGAAAGAAACAAAAAAATAATTCAGGAAACATCAACTGCTAATTTGCATGCCTCAGTTGTCAAGCACCTCTAAATATCCCTGCCATTTAGTGGAGAAGGAGGATGAGGTGGGAAGAGAGACATTGCATCCTCTGATGCTGACAGATAAGGATAGACAGCTTTACAAACGAGATTCAAATGAGCATCCCTTGGTGGCCCGAACACAGCCCTAAATAAATGAACCTTGCCATCTTTAATATTCAAGACCGAGCCTCGTTTTTCAAACATGTGCCGAGGTGGGCGGTAAGGTGGGCATCTGGTTATGATAATACGCTAACATACTGGAGAACGCGTTTCAAGGCATCCTCTGAAGGTTACAAGGCAGCAGCAGGGTGCTGCAATGTGTCTGCTAAGTTGTGTGTTAAGTCAGGCGACGGTAGTCCGACGGACTTCAAGTGGCGGCTGCCATGTCAGCTGCCTAATTGTTCCTGTTGTGCTCAATAAACAACTGTGACACGCTGAAAGACGGTACGGGGAGGCGGTGGGCTTTACACTAATTAATGGCCAACAACAACAACCATGTGCCGCCGCGGTCAGCTAGGACACTGTCAGAGGTGCTGCAGGAAAAGCACTTCTTACATTGTGCACGGCGAAGGCTGTTTGAAGCTGCAACCCAAAGCTTTTTTGACATTATTTTTGGCATGAAAGTCTTGAGCTGGAGGTGAGTTTGGAATGTCACTTTAAAAAACAAAGAAAAAAAACAAAAACAAGGGCCAAACAGTTTGTTATCAGGCAACCTTTCCTCACAAACAAGTTTTGCCTTAAAGGGCCAAACCACTACTTCTTTTATTATGAGGTAGTGTAAACATAAAAAAATTAAATTACTGCAGAATTAAAGCTGTACATAATTATTAGGTACGAATATAAACAATTATTGGTAATTACACAATTTTGTTTTATCAAATTATACTTTATACTGCAGACTGAACATGATAAGGGTAATTTAACTTGTGGATAATGATCGTGATCAACTAATTTGTGCTGTTTATGGTCATTATTTGTACTTCGTGTGCACGAGGACGAACATTATGTTTCGCTGAGAAACAAGTAAACTACACCGGGTACCTTCAATGATCCGATATGCTGTCGACATAGCAAACTGTCACAACCACGATCATATAAATATAGTTCTCGATTCAGAACAATGTCCAAATATTTCTTTGCGATCACAGAATGAATATTTCATGAGTGCCAGAAAACTGACAAACACGGTGAAGCTCTGTGTCAACGTTTTTTTTAAATGCAAATGGCGGCATTCCCTGTGTGCTTCTTCGAAAACCTGTGAGGGCTTTATGGAAGCTGCTTATAAGCCTTTTCGTGAGAGACAGCCCATCGAGACGTGTGACAAGTGTCGGTGCATCAAGTTTACCAACTGAGGGGCAGGGGGACAAAACTAACAACACACTCCCTTCAAACAAAACGCTCACATTGAAGCTTTCACTGAGACACATTTAGTCGCAGCTGACAGCGCTGCACATCGGTGTGAGAACAGTAGACGATAAACTCATATTACTGAAATAGACATGATGATAATGACAGATCAGAGATGTTGGTGGGAGTATTGTGCAATTGCTCGTCCAATTTGCCTTTTCTCATCAAAAATGAGCTTCTGCATTCACACACACTCACAAAGGGACGATCACCATCCATTTGTCCACCGGACGGATGAAGCGGCTGACAGTTGAACATTAGTCTGAGGAAACGGTTGAGGGAAGTAGAACATCTGGTGTACAGTATTTCAATGGCAATAAGTCAGGGTCCCCACGGAAGAGCGCTGTCACTCATTCAGCAAAGCTCTGAAGTGCACATCTTTCCAATCTCCCAAGCAATATACTACCTCGAGGGTGGACATATTACTATGCTCTGCATCAATCTAGACCAGGAAACTCTAAACTGTGCGGCGACGAGCAGGAATATGTCGATGCCTTATTGGCCTCCATTTCAAACAGACAAAACCAGAGCAGCTGCGGGGAAATATGTTTTGATTTTGAGATAGCCTAATTGCTGGAGAGTTATTGTTCACTGACAATGACAAAACCTTTTTCCAAAGCACACTTTACATGAGTTTTCACATCCAGACTCGTCTGGCCATTGTTCATTTTGGAATAACATGTTAGTCTGTTAACAGAATCATGACCCAGCTTGCAGGGACTTTTAAAAACTGTTGAAATACACTCCAAGTGCTTTCCTGGATTCTACAAAATTGTAGTTTTGAAGTGACTCTAAATCTAAACATAAAGTATACATGATGTGTAAAAAATGGGTAAAGGCTAGTAATGCTTGAACTCTTAAGTGGTATAGACAACAAAATATACATTTTTCTTGAATATAGGCTAATCAGGAACAAAAATATAAATAGGTATGCGTTTCTTGCTAGCAATTTTCCCAAGTGCTGGATTTGTGGTTGTAAATGTAGTTTTCAAATGAGGCAAATATTGAGCTATGCTTTGGGCCTTTAAAGGTATTTCTTGACAAATACAAATAGATACGGTTAAAATTGACAAAGTGTACTTTTTACGTTTTAGCCGGTGTCATACCCCTTTGGTATTTCCAACTTTTTTTAACAATGGCCAGTAACATATTTGTCCTATGGCACTTAAAGGGGGTTGCTGGGGATTTCAGCCTTTGGCCATCCATGTGAAAAAGTCGAAGCAGCCAATCCCAGATTAAAGTTGTCAGACAATGACACTCTACACCGCAATGTACAAAGCTAGCCTGAGGCCCAAATTCACTCAGGCTGAAATGGAAGGAAAGAAACGGCATGTTCCATTTGCCTCGGCTAACAGCGGCATGTTCCCATTTGATTCAATAAAAAATGCATGCATAATAAGTTAGGTCACACAGATAGCCACCGTGACAGTGACAAAGATTTCCATCAGGAAATCAAACCCACTGTCGAACTGACATCAATTTTATTTGTAGATTTTGTTTTGTTGATCACAAATCACTCGCTCACAGGATTGAAGGACGAAGGGGTTGCTGAAAATATGAAATATTAATCCGGGCATCAGTCTGTCAATGTGTCTCCCTGTGGTGTTATTAGTCGTAATAGCACTAGTATTGCATTTTTTACAAGTTCTACTTGTAGACATACATTTATTCATACGGTCTCAATCAAAAACATGATGCAACATTCTGTCATCTTATGTAGAATAGTGTCTCTTTAATTGTTGTACTTAACATTTGCGTGCACCGCTTGTGATCTTCACAACCAATCGAGAGACATTCATTTCATTTTGACATTTCAAGGAGTGCATTGGACAGCATACAATCATTTTCTCCTCTTGATGGTATGGCTCCTGCTGACATAAAAACAAATCTTTGCCAGAGTGTCTATGTGTGTACGGGTGTGTGTGTGTGTGTGTGTGTGTGTGAGAGTGACTGTGGTTTTACCAATGTCTGATTGGCGTCAGTCCGGTCTGATTGCATGATTTCACGGATGTGTTTGAGCAAGTCTGATTGTGTGTCTCTGTGTTGACTGCAAATAGTTGATTCCTGATTGATCTTTCTGGAAAAGTCTGCAAGTACAGCGCTATTAAATACCAGCAGGATTATTCTCCGCAATAACGGCTACAGGCCATGCAACGTAATGATGCAGTTGATCTGGACAACAAACACGAGCGGTCAGGCGATCACATCATACAACAAAACAGCAGGTTTGTCGAAGAAAGAACAAAGGTGAACGGTAAAATGATCACTCAAATGCTCTGTTGTAAACATCCATCACCGTTTAAACACATTCTCAGGCGTTAGAACAGGATCGTGCTCGTGACTGCTGCTTGCGATTGTGGTTTTTAAATGATACAGTTATAGTTGTGTCTAAACACGAGGAGACATGCTTACACACACACACAACTAGACGCTAAAGGGTGCCTCCGTGCATCGGAATCAAATGTCGAGGGGCAGTGACCAAGCTGCTGTATTTGACGAGTTGAGGGTGAGACTTGCATGTTAGACGGTTCACGGAACAACTTCCCGGTGTATCTTTGACCAACCGAGCTTGTCGTAGTTTTGTTGCCGTGTTCTCATATCTCAGCACCTCTAATATTGTAACTGAGAGAACCGATGGCCAGACCTAGCACGAGCAGACCCCAAGACGAAATGCACAGCAATTATCCTACGCGTAAACCCAAAGCGGAAATCCATGACTTGCTTTTTAAAATGAGTTTGATGCCTTAGACGACTGGAACCTGTCAACGTCAACCACGGTCTCTGAGAACAGAACAACCCTTGAAACAAGCTTGCTTGCCATGTGAATGCTGTGACAGCTAGAGGCAGCCGAGAAAAGGTCAAGATCCTTGTATGGCCTGACCACTTCAAACAGCAGAATCCCTCTTGTTGAGGATTTGAAGGAGACAGATCATTTCAACTGTGTGTGTGTGGACTGTTCAGAAGGAAGCTCAGGAATATCACACACAGAATTTGTGGTATAGGATCCCATTGGTCAGTTTCATGACCGGGCTCCACAATACGTTTCTGACTGTGTCTCTAGTGGCTTGTTGTAACATACAGCAGAGACACAGCATGCTAGTACTCTCAAAGGCTACCCAGCTCTGCCAAGAGTGTTCTCCAAACTCAGATTATAACCAGATGAATAGCTATGTGAGTCTTAAAAGAAACTTACATGTTTTATGTGTTGCTGTAAAAAATAAAAAAGATTCAGTCAGAGTCTACAGATAAGACATTGCAGCTTACATTTGTGTGTGCAAATGGTGCACATAGAACTCAACGAAGCATTTAATCTGTTCTCCGTCACTTTTTTTCTTGCAGCTTTTACCTGTTAACGATTTATACCTTTCGTTGAGTAACTACAGAGGTGCTCACGAATTTGTATCGTTCCATTATTGATGTTTTGTGGATTTTATAATGTGTTGAGGAGTTTTACTGAGCAGTGAATGGTTTTATAGAGCCCTGGTGGGTGGCACATTACAATGCATCATACAATGACTGTTTAGCATTTTGTCATTCACTGAAAATAAACAGCTGCATTTTTTTTTTTTTTTTTCCAAATTCATAATCCTGAGCGGAGTGAATTAATGCTAACAACAATGGAGCCATTACAGAGGTGATTGAACATTTTGCACATTGGCATGGCCTTGAAGTGTTAAAGGGTTTGTTTGATGTGTTACATCATGTTTTGATTTTCAGTGCCCAGTTAAATATAAATCAAGCTTTTTTCTAAAATGTGTCTTGATGAAAAGTTTTTTGTCTGAAAACATTTTTTACTTATAATGATTATGTACAATTGTGAATTCATCTTTTCCCGTGGTGGCAGCAGTGTGCTTCTGTAACCCTCTGACATGAAGAAATTGAGACTCCAAGGGAGAGAATGAACAAATGACTCTTTCCACTATATTCAACAATACATGTGAAGCACCTTCAAAGAGTCATCTTTTAAAATAAGCTACACATCCATCAACAGGGGCCTTATTCGAACATCTGCCAATGTTTGCTGCTCTAAAGTTGTAATGAAGATTCTTTTTTAGTGCCAATATCCTCTTTTCTACTCTGACATTGCATTATTCAACCACATAATCCATAATAGACCAAAGCTAAAGCTGGTGGTTGCAGAAACCCCCCTCGGAGAGTCCTTCAAATGTAAGACAATGCATCTGACTGAATTGCTAATAAACTGCCTAGCTTAAACGTGTCACAGAAATACACAGCGCCCAGAGGTCCAGATGGAACACCGTTATGGCAGTTATATATACAGATCGAAAGGTATATTCTCTCTGCCACAAATATAACTTTAGACCTAATATCTTCAAAAACAATGCAGCATCATAGTTGTGGAGATATTACAGTTTGGACCGAAGCGGTGGGCCAGCTAACCGACATTGCCACACCTAAAGTCCGGCTAAGTGTTTGACTTGAAACATAATAACTTTGCACTGTTGTAACGAACATTTATTAAAGCATCAGCAATGATACTAAAAACTTCCCACAGCTATATTCCAGAAACCCCCCCCCCCCACACACACACACACACACACACTGTACCTCACCCACCGATGCTCGGTGGATTTGTGACACATTATTTAAGAACAGGGTGTGAAGAGCTTTATAGGGTGTTACATGCTTGCAGCGAGCATGTAAGTGGCTTTTGTGCTACCACTGCTGCTGTATGCTGCACAAAAAGCCTTTATCTCTCGCTGGGCCTAATGGGTGCAAAGCAAATTTCGACAATGCCAGTAAATATAAAAGGAGGAGGATTTCACGGCTGTCAGTGTGCAGCCGATGCTTTGGTTTGTTTATAATAATATGAAATAAAATAAGGACAACCAGCAATCCCATTCATCTATTCATTTGCATGTTAAACCATATGTCTAACCACTTCATGCTGCATGTTTGTTTTGTGTTTTCTCCAGCTATTTAAGAGCAGCTACTGCAAGTTGTACAAAAATGTATTTCAAGCATTGCTGCTTCATGGAAATAATCTCATTAGATACGGGAAGCTGCAATGCCTGGAGTCAAAATAAGCATGTCAGTGAAGTCCAGTGTTGCTATCATGGAAATGAGTCTTTGGAGAAGAAAGAAAGGCAATTATAGAGTAATTATTGATAAATATGCGACAGCTGTTCCAAAATTGATTTCAGAGTGTTGTTCCAAACATTTAACTGAATGGATGCGAGGAGGAATTCAACACAGATTACATCTAAACGAAAGTTAAAACGCCTCGCTAGCGTTCCCTAGAGGCTGGAATGTTCACTGCAACTGACAATTCTCAACTATTGGATGCATTCAACAGCAAACTAGGGCTCCAAAGAGGAAACGTCACAGGTAGCCAATTTCTGCATTTCAGGGGGGTCGTGTTGTTTTCTTTTACCCTCGCCAACTAGAAGTGAGTGACCTATATCTGTCCTGCCACAGTCATTTCCAGTCTACATATAACCTTCAATAGAAGCAGTTAACATTTTGTAACCCGAGAAATAAGAAAAATCTTGATTCAAGAGTTATTATTTCTGTAAGTGGACTAAGTAAAGCTGTACCGATCTGGTCATCTAATGAGACGTCCCTGTTCTTAATCTTGCATATAAAGCTTTGATGAACAAATGCTGGACTCGATTCAAGGAGCAAATTGGAGATGAGGGAGGGGATTCAGATGTTTAGAACCAGGTTAAGGTTCATCACCTTGGGAACTTGAATGTGCTCGGTTCACAACAAACAGCCACTTGTATCTCTTTAAAGAATAAATTACATCCTAGTGGCACTAGATGAACGAGAGGCCAAGGGTCCCAGAATACATTTCAGATTCATCCATTGGGATCCACAAATATTCGGAGAAATCTATGAGATCTCTTTTGCAACAAACTGATGTATTTTAGTGTGTTGTATTTTCCATGAAATGTCAGCTGATGCTGCTTTAGCTTGATATTCGTTTACATGCTCTCTGGCTCACCAAAAGCCACTTAACATCTCGAGCACATGCTGTTTGAAATACAGAAAGCACAACTGCCGCTCAGAAAGCTTTGCATGAAGTCTCCTGATGCAGTGGGTAAATGTCATGATCATTTCACTGGTGACTCTTAACATAAATTAGCTGCACTTTAAAGGGCCAGTGTTTATGATTGCCGGGATCTATTGGTAGAAAATAAATGTGTTTTAATGGGTGCATAAGCACATGAAACAAAAATGTTGTTGTGTTTTCGTTAGTTTAGGATGAACCTTCGTATCTCTCTTCACAGAGTCCACCTCCACCTATGTTGCACATGAGCGGAGCGGAGAGGTTGGTGTCAATATTTTATTTCATCCACCACAATTCTTTTGAAAAATGCTGACCATTTTGACCGGTCAAAATAGTTTTAGGGATGTAAAAATACTCTGATTCATATTTTGTTTAACATGGTTTTCCGGCTGCTGCTAGGTTGACCGTTGAAAGAGCAGTGCGCATCAAGATGGCAGCAGGGGGCTCCGCGAATTGGCTCGCAATCTGTAGCTGTAGTTTCGGCATTTGTTCTGTTTTCTCTGTTCGAGGAAACTTCGGAGAGACTCAGCCATACATGAGGAGTCTGTTGGGCTTCAAAATCTGCACACATCAGACCGGCACAGACGGTTACCGCGCAAAACGTCACGGTCGCACCCCTTTTTGGGGGATAGAACACCGAAGATCCTATGTCGTGTCGAACACCGTCTCCCCGTCTGTGTGTCGGCATTTACGTATTAGACAGCCATCGCCTTTCGAATTTGGGATTCACCAAATCTAGCTCGCCTGGGGTATATTTGAATATCAGATGTTCGGGAAGTCTCTCTCTCTCCCTCTCTCTCTCTCCAGAAACGCTTATAGCTGCAATAATGCACCAATATATATATGTATATATGTATATATATATATATATATATATAGTATTGTAGTGTTTCTGAAAGTTAATGTCATTAGTCCTGATACGATGACCTGGTCTTATCAAGCTATGTTTCGCCGTCAGGATGTATAACATCCTCCACTCATCGCCACTCAACAGGGCAGTTACATAAACCAGGTGCATCACTTTACATATGATATCCTCCAAATGAACATCTGAAGCAGGCTTTCCTCCCTTCTCCTCCCCTCTCCACCTCACTGTCCTCCCGCCTCTTTGCTCCCAGGAGACAGAGGGGAGGCATTGTGCCCGGATTCAAATAAAGAGATGGAGAAGTAAACAGAGGAGCGGCGAGGGAGGCAGGAAGGGTAGGAGGGAGGGACGGACGGAATGCGGCTGCTGGCTGGTGTCGCTAATGATGAGGAAAATGGAGGGTCATGTGGGAGCCATGGCTGGATGGAGAGGGGGGGGGGGAGTTGGTGTCGTATAAAGAGTCAAGATCACTTGAGTGGTGGGCGGACGCTTCGTGTGAGCGTGTGTCATCCTGCGGAGTTCTTTCTCTCTCTATGCTCAAATTGTGTGCTTTGATGTGCTTAGACTACACAGTGGCGGTCCATGCCTTTACGTGTGCGAGTCAAACCAGGTTATCCATGAGTTAGAGTGTGTGTGTGTGTGTGTGTGTGTGTACGTAAGAGTGGAGGGGGCGGCAGCCAAGTGATTAATGCATCAGAGAGGCAGCTGTGGTCTGGGCTCACTCATTTGGAAATATCTTTCAGGGAAGAAAGACAGAGCGGGAGAGCTTTGAGAAGAGGGGGGTGGGGGGTGGTGCTTCTACATGACTTGCCAGATAAACAAAAGTGAGCTGAGAGCTTTTACCCGGGTCGAATGGGGCGGTGAAGGAGAGAGAGAGAATTAGAGAACAGGGGAGGGAGGTAGAGGGCACTGCAGCAGCATCCTTCTGTCCTCTACCATATCAAGATTCATTAGCGTCTCCTTTGAGCATCAACCTGTCTGCAACTCACAAATATTAAACAAGTTCAGAGGAAAGCGCTTCATAATAACCATTGTCAATAAATAGGTGATGGATGGTTAATTACACTTTAATTAATTAGTTATTTCCCTGCTTACAAAAAATGAAATCATAATCAATAATGTTTACTCCTCATTGATAATGCTATAATTGGTTGTTATTTTATCATTAGTTTAATATGAAAATAATTAGTTTATACATGATATATTTTATCAGCTGATAAGAGATGATCATCACATTCTGATCACAGTATAACAGTGCATTGTTCCATACATTATGACATATTTTGTAGCATATTAAAGTGTTTGATATGATTCGTAAACCTTTAAGGAATTGTTGGTAAAACATCTGTTTACATTATAGAGACAGATGGACTAGAAACCAATCATTAATAATTGACAAAGTATCAAAGATCTATCTTAATAATCTCTATATATGCTTTACTTTCTTTATTAACCATTTAATGAGGTACTATAAACATCATATCCAACTTTATGAAAGCTATCCAGGTAATGTTTATAGACAGTTTACAAACCAAATGTTAACAATTGACAAAGTGTTACATATATCTGTTCATCTGTCTACAGTATGTCATGTTTATAGATGTTTTATGTACGACTTCTTAAAGGGTTATGACTCATTCATCAATACTTTTTATGGCACATCAAATGGTATATGAATTTCAGAAAGATCATTTAGCTCAACTGTTATGTTTCTGGCAGATTATAAAATCTGTGATGGATCCGGACACTTTCATTCTTTCCTTAAGAACGGGGCTCATTTCACAGGTGAGCAAGTCCGGCTCCAACTTACCGAACTGAAATCATGTATCGAAGCTGTTCTTCACAGTAGCACGTGCGGCATTCACCTCTTTGATAAGTGCACACAATTCTCCAACTGAAGAAAAACAAGGAGTGCAGGTGGAAAAACTCTTGTCTGTGCATCCCGACTCAACCCTTTCAAAAGTGTAGCGAGTCGTGTGGATATTATGTTGAGTCAGGCAGCTGCAGAACAGCGTGATAAAGGCAGTGAGGGGGATATCTCACCATCATCTCCTGACTCATGCAGGGCGAAGCAGGTTTACTCCTCTGGGGCAACGACAGGTGACAAACAACTGATGCCGAAGGTGTTCTGTCTCAGAGTTAGCCCAGCAATGCAATATGTCTGTCAAACAAACAGCACCTGACATCCATCTAGTGACGCAAAGATATGACTAATACGATGTGTGATTACTTGGAAATGCTATTGAAGAAATTCAGTTTATAGTTGAATAATTCAAATGGATTTAAAAAACAAAGTGTGATATTTGCACTGTCCTTTCAGTTCGTTGAATATTTGTAATTACTCAAGTATTTATTTATATACATACACATATGTTTAACATCTTTTTCGCTTGGTAGCTGCAGATATGTCACAAATCCATCGGTTTATTGGAGATAAATGGAAGTTATGTGGATGCTTTTACCATTAACTCCGTACTGTACATGGACACTGAGTTTACTATTTGCTGTTGACAGTTTGCAGGCATCCACTTGGTGATATAATTGGACATTTTTGACTCCATGAGTCGATATGAGGAGTGCACTGTGTGTAACATCTGTGAGGTTCGACCATCTCCTTTGGGGAGGAGGCACACTTTTATAGACCGCACCTCGCATTCACACCAGACTGGAGATGTCAGAGCCGTTTCGACACTAATGAAGCACTGATCCGAACCTCAGAGCAGGCTGACAAACTGACTTTACCAAACTGACGAATATTAAAAATGCAATGGACAAAAAGTAGACTCCGTGCCAGTGTGGATTACGCTTCAGAGGCTGCCCACAATTTGGGACACAGCCATAAAATAGCCGTGGTATACAAGAGGAGGGAGTTTGAGGTTGGCCTCAGTCAGAAATCCGCAGACATTTTTTCTTCATTCCCAGCATGCACTCTTCTGTAGCTCCTGTGTAACGCCCACGTACTTTTTTCTTACAGTACATTTCATGTAACACAGCACAGTGCAGCCTCTCTCTTTACTGGTCCGCTCTCCTACAGCTGTATTTTGGATACTGCTTGAGCTAACTGCACATTTTCCTGCTGCTGCTACAAATGCAAAGCTTTTCCCTGGGCACGCACAGTGAGGTCTTTTTTTTTGTCGTTTTTGGTGTAGAAGCTACAGCAAATTATGTGGTCTTTTTTTCTCCGAGCACTCAGATACTAATTTGCTGTATGCGACATGATAGAAACATGAATCGGTGCTATTCTGCATGGGGGGGTGGAGAGGAGAGGAAGTCACATGGCTTGACACCTGGAAGCTGCCCACATCCTTCCGGATCCATTCCAAATTCTACATCTGTAATTTGATTTTGTTGGTCATTGTGTACACACAACATCTATTACATCTATCCATCATATGTGGGGAATCCCTCTTATGTTGCTCTTCGTGAGGCTCTTTCCATTTATGCCCATTACAGGGCTATTGGGAGTTGTTTTTTCCACATCTCAAACGTGTCTCAGAGGACAGAGGGTGTTGTATGCTGTACACCTGAGGGAGCAATCTACAGTAAATGAGTTGCATGTGCTCATTCACCTTTCTGAAGTGTGTTCATTTTGCTCTTGACATGCAGTGTAAATCACTGTAATCTGACGTGAGAGCAATTTTCATTTTCTTTTTAAAAAACGGCATTATTTATGTGATCAAAATTTGATAAGTATTCAAGTTTAATTATATTCATTTTGCACAGAATAGAGAAGAAGACATTTTGATATCCAAACCAAAGTGCTGTATTAAAGCTATCTTGTGGTATCGCTAGCAATAGCACACAACGTCACTCAGGAGCAAGTTGTCTCAGTGCTTTCAGGGCAAATCATCACATTGTGATCATTTGGTTGAAAGTATAGCAGATGCAAGAAATGGGCACATGAGGCTTGTGCTCCAGACTTCGCAGTTCATTTGTGTCAGAATGTTTTCTCAATGTAACAATTTAGCATGCACAGCGTGACAACTTACCCGCTGCTTGGGTTACTTGTCACAAATGAACACTCTGTACTTAACAATTCATAACTAAACTAAGAAGTATAATTGAGGGATTAAACATTGGTTCACAATCATTTATAATTTCATTTAATATGGATAATGAGCGACTGTGATGGACTAAGACTGAGAAATTTAAGTGAGAGCAAAAAGTTTGACAAGTCTGCTCTCAGATTGTAAAGCCCATTGAGGCAGATTTGTGATTTGTGATATTAGGCTATATATATATATATATATATATATATATATATATATATATATATATATATATACTGTATGTATAAAAATGTACTTAACTAGCAAACCTTCAGCTCATCTAGCCCCCTTATGCCGTGCATGCTTCATGGCTCTGACCATACATCAATAAATATAACATTTTTAACCAGGATAAATGTAAACTCTATAATACACTTCTAGTACAGATTGGCAAAATATGAACTTTAAAAAGAATGACATTTGGCAGTCTCAGGAGACAATGTTAATGATGGAGGGAAGAATGTCAGTGGGCGTGCTGCTCCTTGAAAATATGCCCTCTTGAAACACTTATCTCGACGCTGTTACGCCTGTTGACTAAAATAAGTACACCGCCAGCTGTAACTGCAGTTACAGAGGTTTTCGAACTTCATCGGCTATCGTAAGACTTTTGATCCGCAAATCAAAGGAACTGTGGTATTCACAATCCAACATGTGGATGAACATCTGCAACAGAATAGGCTATGGGCTATTATTTATTAAAGGTCCACTTAGGAATAAACAAAAAAGCACATTTCAACAACAAGGTAATTCAAAGTGCTTCACATGAAACCATTAAAAGCATAAAGGCAAAAGTAAAGGAGATTTAAAACATACATTGAAACAATAATCGATGTCTCCCTGAGACATTACGCTGCACGCAATCAACCATACACTGCAGCAATTCTGCAATTACTCGCACACAAACCACGTCTGGAAAAGATCTCTGCCGATCTGCGTTTTATAGTGTACGCCTTGCACAAACTCGGTCCCGGAGGAAATGGCGACATTTTGTGCACTTTCTAAATTTGAATCGATGTCTCCCTGAGACATTGCACTGCACGCAATCAACCATACACTGCCGCAATTCTGCATAAGTCAGTGGTAGACTGTGCAAATGTCAGTAATATTACCAGCGTTTAATTACAGTGTACTGTAGTGAACATATTTCAGCCTGTTTCTATTGCTGGTGAACTTTGACTTCTTTTGGAAACAGGTAGGAACATTCTAATAGCGTCCCTGACATTTCTATCGACTTACTTCAGATAACAAAGTTCTTAGGACTCTCTTGTCAGACAGAGATGACTTCCTATGAAAGACTGCTGCACGGCGATTGGCTGCTGGATACCGGCGAAGTGAAGGCTGCACACAGTCGTTTATTATTTCCTCACGATTTAATTAGGACAAATAATTTCATCATTATAAAAATAACTACGTGCGACCCTCTATTGAGAAATTACATGTTATTACGTTTGCTAATCAAAGAATGAATATTTAATACTACCCCATACTGTATGTATCACGCTTGATGTTAAATTATCCAAAACTATGATTAACAACCCCTATAAACCTGATTTAATTCCAAGCATGATTAATCATCTTCCGTTTTCACGTGACACAAGCGTCGCCTCAGACGGACTTGAGGAGAAATCGGTACACTTTCTCGTATTTACTTCCTCTCTTTAGAAGCATCAGTGCAGTGCCCGGGGCCCAATGCTTGGCCTGTGGTGTTGCTGCTTGCAGCTTTCATCAGCACCGCTTATACAAACAACTTCACTGTCAACACTGCACTTCGTTGGGTCCCGAGCAAAACACGCCGTCACATAATTGCGTAACACACTGAAGTCGCAGCTACTCACGGAAATGTAAACATCCAATCATTTTACCGTGTCTGCATCACTTGGGAAGCATTGAGATGTTGGGTTTGGTCTTTTTATGGAATTTGTTGACACTGAGGAAAGCCTTATTTATATAAATGAATAAATACAAATCTACATTTAAACACTTGCCCTTTTGCACTCTCATAATGTCCTCCAACTTGTTCTTTATGGTTCAGCAGACAGAGCGTACACCCTCATTACTGACAAGAGCAGGGAGTCCAACCCCTCCGCTCCCTGTAAAGTGTAATTACACTCGTATTATTTTATAGCATGCAGCCTCCTCATCTTCCACATTTTTATTGATTGTAGAATCTATTGGCGCTTTTGATTGACACTTTTTTTGCATTGCTAAATTAGAAACTGGCAAACAGTAAAATATTGACCCCGACCAGTGAAAATCACGTAGCATTTTATTGTTAATTATTTATCTATTTCATTACTGGAGAGCTTCAATAACATTTTAAAAAAAAAATCTGTCATTACCTGCATGAATCTCCGAGTCAAAACAAGGTCTCGCTAATAAAGGAGCTGCATCCTCAGCTCACGGCGTGGCTCTAAGTGCCACATGTATTGACAAATGTAGATTGCAATGCATTGGACTGGGGACTATTGACATTGCAATAGCAAAGACACATCCTGCGGTTGGCAACTTTTCTTGGTGCATTGAGAGATGACCTTGCTGAATACATATTCGGAGGAAAGGCTGATCGAGCTTCAGTAGCCTGGGAAATTGAACCTGTGTTATAAAAGAAAAGCATACAGGATGACAAGCAAACACTGTATCCGTGTGATTGATTGAGTCATTAATCTGAGCTGTACTCTGTGTGCGTTTGCTTGTGTGTGTGTTTGTGTGTGTGTGCGTGCGCCTCTCTCTGTGCACACATGGATAAGACTCCTTGTGTTTAACTGCTGCGTCCCTCAGCCAACCTCCATCCTCTCACATTCTATTGATTGGCATACACAGCAAGCACACAAGTCACCCACGTAGAAGGAGAGAAGTCTTGTCTGTTATGGCAGGTCAACTAAGGAAGCACTGTGACCTTTGACTGCTAGATATATTTAGGTAGCTCTCCATTTTTTTTCCCTTCCAAGTATGGTCCATTTTTGGAACTGGTTTACTCAAGTGAAGTTGTAACCTTGCACATGAGCTGGATTCTCACGATGTCACGAGATCAGGAGAGCACACATCGCACCAAAATCCATCGTGTCAGCCTTCAAGTAATACCTATGTGACCAATCAGCATCCTGTGAGGGCTAATGCCACCTACGGGCGTGGTCTAGGTGTGTGCGAAACAACAACATGTGGCGCCTGGGTGTTCAGAACAACAACGGCGGCTTCTATAAGATGTAGATGCTGCAATAGCATCAGTTATACCAGAACTGGAGAGGATTTCCTCAATGAAAGAAGAGCGAAAGACGACACTGAAGGCTTTTCTGGATGCAAAAGATCTTTTCCGCTTCGAAAAGAGTTCGATTGACAGATGGTTCATCCGATCACCTGCCATGTATTTTTTGAAAGCTCCTGCCCTTTTCCAAATCGTTTCCAATCACTGCTTTTCAGATGGTTGTGTAACAAATCCATCCGGCAGGTAGGGTTAGTGCAAAGGACAAAACCTGTTTCTAAATCTGGCTAATAGATATATTTAATGCTCAGGTGATCCTACTGCTACTATAACTGCCACCACTATAATAATAATAATAATAATAATAATAATCATCCATCAACATCCTGTTTTTCTGCAACTAGAATTAACAAGAGATGGTGATTCTAAACACAACCAAATGCTTAATATGACAATGTTATGCATCTAAAATGCAACAATTGACTTTCATGAAGTGTAAACACACAGTGAAATGTTTTAAAGTTCTAAGATGAAAGCATTTGCTTCACTTTTCAGAACCGAAGTTTGCCGAGTGCCATCTGGTTCTATAATATTGGAGAGAAGGCAGACATCTGTACAGTCAGTATCTCCAACACAAGGCAACCCACACCAAACAATCTCATAAATAGTTGAACAGGTCGGAGGGAAGTATGCACTTTCGAGTTTGAGGTAAACTTTTACACAAAATGAACAGCTGAAGGAACCTACAGGACTCGTTTGTGGAGCCTGTGGTATTCACAGTTTATGTAAAATGACATTAAATCACACTTGTGAAAAAAGTGACAATACAGTGACGATATAAAGGGTGAATCTGAATAAATAAGTAGGGATACAAAGTGGATGTAGATGCTTACACACAGGTCACAAGGGCTCACTGAATGGGTTGATAAGCACGAGAGTTATGAGAATAATAATTGTCAAAAACAATAATTTTACTCTCATCACATGCGAGATGCAAGTCTGACTTTGGCTTCACATTCATAAAGTACCTTGGAAATGTTGTGTTTAAATCTTTGGGTTTTGTCTCAATTGATCTCTATCGTGTTGTTTATTACTTTCTATTTCAGTTTTATTGATTGTACACTTAGAGAACACACAATTAGGACTTTTATTCTAAAGTGAAAATAAATGAAGATTATTCAAAAGCTAATAATACTTGTTTGATCAGAAGCCGTCTGGGACTTTTATTAAGTTCTTTAAATCCCCCATTATACATTTTACCTGTAGAATTTTACTAAGTAACCCCGCAGACAAACAACTGTAAACATCAACATCTGCATGACTGAACTAAAAGGGGCATCAATAATAAATCCATGATTTGAAATGTTAATTGCGAACATATTGTGTTTAAAACCTTTTGAAATGGAAATGCTGCCAATAGTGTGACATTCACAACACTTTGAAGCACTGCAATCATTGGAAAATAGTTCAAAAGGGTAAGAGAGACACATTTGGCAGCTTACATACTCATTTGGCACATCTACAGTTTCAGTCCAACACAATGGAATGCAATAGAAAGACGCATCTAAGACAAACCTGAACGCCGAGAAGACGTATTAGAGTGTATCAATTTGAAGGAGTTAAATATTTTCTTCGCCTTGACTTCAAAAAGATAACATTGGAAAGATGAAACAATATGTTTCCAAGTATTTCACTGCAGAGGATGAAACGCGTGCACTGATTCGGTTTTCCCATTGAAGTCAAACGAGATGATGATTGTCATTGGCAGCGCATGTTGGTGTGAGTTTCTGTTGCTGCTTTGTTGGCTGCAGAGACCACCACCGGCTGTCGGCAGCAGCATAGGTTTGTGACCGAAGGCCGGCCTGTGAGAAGGACTGGGCTCCGTCCAATCCGCCTCAGGGGAGGATGTCCTACTGTTCAATTCTAATTCATGTACATATAAATAACTGTCCCTGGCCCTGCTAATTAGACTAAAAGGCTAGGTAGACGGGAGACAGGGGAGAAGGGAAGTGAAGGCGGCATGACTTGATTTACAGCATACAATTATCTTCTTGTGAGGGCAGCTCGGGGAGCAAATTATGACTCAGGAAATAATGTTTGTTTTTATGATTAACTGTTAATTTTTATCATTCAAAACGTAATCTACCGTAAATTCTCAAAACACAGCAATGGCTTATATTTACCTCAACTGCAGAAAGGAGCAGGCCTTTATGTGGAACAGGCTTGTGTTCGAGACAGGGCTTCATTGCTCATTTTCACAGTTTTATATTTGATCATATTAGATCTTAGATGTCTTCCTGTTTCCCAAGTTGCTCCTTTTAATGTGTTGTTACTCACAACGCTGTGTCCTACAAAATTGTCTAGACCTATATTGTCTAGATACATCTAAAACAAATATAATCGGGTGAAAATATCTTTCTCTGAAAAAGTATTGGGACGTATGGGAGGATATTGTTTTGCAGACCAGGGTGTTACTCACTGGTCAATTTCAATTGCTTCCAATATTTGTTCTGATCATCAAACCAATACATAACAATACCAAACATATGCAGGACGTTTTGAGTTTAACTGATCGTAGCTTAACATCAGAAATAACAGACAAGTAAAAGGCACTGGAATTAATTAGTGTATAAAAACAGCATTTAGAATTTAGAATTACAGATTCCATTTTAAACTGGTCATTTTTAAATCAATGAACATTTGCTGCTTTGTGTCTATGCAGTTTAAGCAGTGATTCATGTGGACAGAGGAGCTGAGAGCGACGTTTGGACGTGTTTTTTCTTAATAAAGCTACTGATGGCAACAGACAAAAGAGGTACATACTCTTAAATTGCAATTCTATAACATCTCTTAGAATGTGTGGTTCAAAGATATTTCTCTCAGGACAGGACAATGTCAACATGTATAAGTGCATTGACACTGTGAGCAGACACAATGAACAGATTGCTGCGAGTCCAAACAAACAGAGCAGAATGTCAACAGAAACTTGATCATTGGCTGTCGACAGCCAAAACTTAGCTAACGCTACCAAAAAGGACTTGTGTTAAAAATGAGTAAGGTTTATCAAAAACGTTTAAATCTTGATTCAAAAGGCAACATCCATCTCAGGAATGAAACCTGCGAGATAATGAGCAATGAATAGCTCATCGACATGACACAGCAATGCAAAGCAACACAAAAGCAGATACATTGGTCTAAAAAAAAGTCAACAGCTTGTATTACTGACAAGGAGTGTCTTTTAATGGCAGCAACATGATATTTGGAAAAAAATATTTGTGGAACAAATGCGAGAGAGGCTGATGGAAATCTGAATGTGTGAGAGAACGAGAGAAACGGAAAGTGGAAGGTTGGGGATCGGTCGTACGCAATACGCCAGCGCTAGATGAAGAATGTTTCAAAAATAGACAGAACATGGTGAGAGGATGTGGTGAGGGAAAGGACAGAAGAAGTGACTTTGGCTTACCTGGGTCCTGGGCAGCTCCTGTGTTGGAAGAGAAAGACAGATGGGGAAGGGTAGAAGGGAGGGGGGGGGGAACAGAAAGGGAGGTTAGCATTCGAAGCCCCATCTAAATTGAATTGCCTGACATTTGCCATTTCATCAAGGTTCATGGTCAGATAAGAAGCAAAGAAAAGTCATTCCTGTTTCCCTCTGCAAAAGGAAAATCATTATAACACCACAAGTGAGTTGAGAAACGGACAGTTTGTGAAGTTCAAGTGTCAGGTTTTAACTCCATAGGCACATTCATTTACAAATGGGCTTTGAACCGTCTGTTTTTTATGAGGTAATACCAAAATGTTGCGGATTACAACTCCTGCGAAGATGTCATCTCCTGCTAGTATCGATATTTGGCTCCGTGCCACACATCTACTGAATTAGCATCGTGATACACCAAGACTCTCAACTGTATAGCACACATTAACGACATTAACATTGCCATTGCCTTTCAAGCATCGGCGGAATGAAAGAGGAAAGGAGTCAGCTCAAGTTAGCAAATGTGTGGGAAGTGACACCATAGGCAACAGCGAGAGGTTGCCACGCAACCAGCAGGAAGCCACTGCTCCGAGCCAAGAGACGGCCGAGCACATGAACCCCCGTACAAGCGCAACTTTCCGCTTTTACAAATGGGTTTTTGTATGGGATAAACTAAATAGATAAAATATGTAAACCAGTGAGCTTTAGCGGCGCTCGTACTGTAGGTGGAATTAATTTGTATTTCTTGCTTCCAGTCTTTATTCTGAGCAAGCTGCTGACTGCAGACTTCAGGTTAAGTGACAGACTTGGCAGTGTTATCAATCTTCTCATCTAACATCATAAAAATCACACCCAAGCACACACTTAAATAAATAAGTGGCTAAAACAGGCTCAACTGGGGCATGTGTATGAAATCCGACATACCCTCAGTATACATTTTGGCATCCGTTTAGGCCGCCATCGTTGACGAATATTTTTCAGCCAAGTGAGCATGGATTCCAGCTACGAGGCGGCTTTTGATTAGAAAACCTTTTTCCTCTTCAACTTTTGCCAAATTCCAATCATGGTGATGTTCTAATTACCATTATCCAAAGCAAGACAGAGAGGCAGGGGGTTTGAGTGGGTGTGTGTAAGTGAGGGGGGACGAGGAGTTAAAGGGAGGTAGTCTTTGCATGTAAGCTGTGAAAATCGGAGGAAAATGCAGCGTGAAGCTAAATGCAGCTAAATGCAGCTAAATTTAGCGAGAAATCTGCCAAGACTAATAGCCCATCCCTTCAGGCCTTTTACACATATATATATTTAAATATACTGTATATATATATATATAAAATATTAAAAAAACATTGAAAACCAAAAAGAATAAGGTTGATGGAGTTTGGCAGCCTTCGATCGTACCCGAAAGGCTTTTACCAAAGCTATAAAGTGGAGTGCTCATCTGAAGACTAAAGAGTAAGTCATAAAGTCTCCCAGGATAGCATCAGTTGTCTCCTGTTTAAGCATTCAGCCGTAGCACACGGGAAGCGGTGTAACAAAGTGCCTCAGAGAGCCACACAGTCAACCCAGACCACCCGCGAGTTCAGCTTCATGCAGTGTGATGTGGAGAGGGGGGTTTGCTTTGGGGAGATTACACAGCAACAGATGAGCCATGGAGCAGCTCTCCCCATGTTAAGTAAATGGAGAGCGGGTGAAGAATAACTGCACGGTCGCTTTGCCCCTTATGGGTCTTGTGGGACCCTTCGCTATTCCACCCCGACCTACAACCTCCAGAGGTGAGGTTAAATGACAAGGACTGCAGAGATGCATTAAACATGAGTCATTTGGACAGAGAGCTAGACGTTGGACCACTCCAGAGATGATAGGGACATTAACCAGGGTTTCACCAGGGCCTGAGCTGCATGTAATGAAGGCCTCCACTACCTCACGATGTCTCTCTCTCTCTACATTCGACTCACAGCCAGGGAGCTGAGCAGTTTGAGATGAACTGGCTCCCGATTTTCTGTCTCTTCTTTCTCTTCATCTATGCTCATTCACCAGCCTGACAACTTATTGTAGTCTCTTTGTTGTGAGATCAACGCGTTAAGTCGTCGTCAAGCACAACACCAGCAGCAGCCAAGAACAAAAATGTAAGTGAGTTAGAGTTAAAAATCATCATTGTCAGCAAAAATTATACAAGAAAGATATCTTTTTTTTTAAAACAAAACCAAAGTACAAAAGATATATAAATAAATGTATTGTATAATGAATCACTAATCCTATGTTTTTTGTAATAAATGGAAAAATAAATCATGAAATGTCATAGCACTACTAGTGCATCTAAATACATTGATATGCTGCAATGGACGTGACCTTTGCCCCTTATGAATTTAAAACAATTTTGCATCTGATTTGGTCCCTCTACTGAAAGACTTTTTGCATTTGTATAATAATAAAACCAAAGATACACGTTATTTTTAAAAGAATGAGCCAACCTCATGTAGTAACAACAACAAAAACTAAAAAAACTCCCAGGTGTTATAAGAGTGGTATATAAAAATTAAAAAAAACGGACACAACAGCCCTGCTTTCATCTGTATTCATCAGGTGAGGGAGGCCTGGACACTCTCTTCTCCGCTACATAGAAACACAATAATAACAATGGCTTCCTTCGACACAACACAACGCGCTTCCAAGCGCGTCATCTTCAAACGTAGCTCTTGGTTAATGGCTTGGAACACACATTCAATGTCTATCAAAGAAGGACGTTGCTGGGATGGATGCACATGCTGACAACTTCCCTCGCTTGCTCCACGGTCACACAAACACGCGCTCACACTCTGTCTTCTTTACACTCCCAGCATACACACACACACACACACGCACACCCACACCTACTCACACACTCACACACACACAGAGAAAGAAGCCTACCTTTATCAGTTTAAGTATAGCAGGCGATAATGTGTTGATTAAATCTGTGATCAGCAGCCTAAGGGGCATGAAATTGGACATGATGAGTGTGGCACATTAAAAACTAATTATCAATAGCACCAATCCTATTGTCTTTCTTTTAAACCAGTCACGGCAGTAAATCAAGTGTGGAGAAGGGAACACAATGTGCTCTATCACAATGAGCTCTGGGGTTACAACCATACCTGGATTCTGGCTGCATCAAAGCTTCTTGATAAAATATGAATCTATTATTTACCGCCTGTAGCACTTCCTTATTGTATCGCAAACTTGAGGCGTTTACAAAATATGCTGCCAGGCGGGAATACAGCTGCTTTACCTGTAATACTTCACAATTTCAAAGGCAAAATGGAAGAAAAAACAAGAAAACATGATCTTATTTGCCTTCTCCAGAACACTGTTGTAAGGCCGTGACTGAAAGTGTTGCTCTTTTCTTTGAATGGATATGGCCTTGTAATCTCCTCATGCCTGCATGAGCAATTAGAAAAGTACACTGTCAATCTACCTTCCCGTCATTCTGTCCGACCCTCTGGGATTTTAGAGATTCAATTCAACTTTGGAAATATGAGCAAAGCACAAAGTCTGGAGACAAAGTATGCGGAGGAGGACGTCAGGACTTTTTGCATATAGCCTCTTCTTAAGGATGCTTTCAACATGGCACCAGCTGTGGTTGCTTAGATGCAACCACAAAGCCGCTACATTTCATCACCAACAATGTGCCGTGGGACAGCATCTGCACTCGTCTCTTCACACCAAAAGGATTTGCTTCTGTGAAGCAGCTGTTATTTGATGTAGCTATGAGGCATAAACCTTGCCTATTTTCCTTCTCTCCTTCCTACTTGGATGTTGCTCACCCATCCACTCTCCCTTTACCTTCCGGCTGTCTCTGAGACCCGGTGATTAGAGAGCTGGTTGCTGTCCTGCTAATAAGGCCGGGAACCCTCCCTCCACCACCAATGGCTGTGTCCTCAGGGTACAGGGAGCCCAAGTCTCCAAAACCCCCAATCCTCACCCCTCCTAACCATTCACCATGTCATGGGTGGTGGCTGAATACACAGCCTTGCACTTTGAACCGATAGGCCTGCATTTATCACGCCGGATAAGAGCAGCAAGAGAAATTAGCAAAAGTAATACAGCTCATCGTATAACAGAGTGACATTATGCATCGGGGCCCTTTATACGAGTGGAATTCTACATTCTGGAGTGTGTGTTTACAGTACCATCTGGTAGATTGTGTACACTTATCACTGGCAATGTAGAGGACAAATGCTGGTGCTCAAATGTGGATAAGCTTCATTTCACGAGAGCCTCCATTGTCTAAATGTCTATCCAGCTGCCATAAAAGGGAAAATGACATAGAACAGGTTATTCACACAGAGTCATTTGATATAATTATAACACAGTTGAAAAACTGTTGCTTTCCATCGTTTCCTCCAGCTATGTTAACCCTAGCCTTTCCATGTCAGTGCACCTAGAATTGGATTTCATGGATAAGGCTGGTGATTTTTTGTATTTTTCTCATTGTCAACAAACAAATGGTTTCAGTTGAAACCATTACGCTTGGGCTGAGTGCTACAGACTGGGGGGAAGATGGATCTTAAACGTTGTTGGTTATGGTCTTTTCAACATATTTGCTGATACAATTTGAAATACCAACCAGCACCAGCATTATCCTTGAACATCATCACTAGAAAATGAATGTATTGCTCTGAATTGGAGATTGGAATTGCAAAGATTTGTACTGATGGATTGTACATACATATATACTGTATATATGAAAAAAAAAAATTCTGAAGAGGAAAGTAGAAAGATCCAGTGATCCCCCAAATATTACCATCTTCATTGATAGAACTGATAAGGAGAGGAAAACTTAATCCCCAAGGTGTTCTAGAAGAGAAAAGGAAACTTGGTCAGGCTTACCTCTGGGGTCAGGGAAGGTCCAATGCCATTAATTTTAAATGAGAGGAATGGATTTGAGGTAATGGAAACCCAATGGCTCCAGACAGCATTGGGCCTTGGTGGCGTGAAGACACCAAATGACGGCGTGATAACCTGACCACTCAGCTGTACGAAGGGGAAGAAGTCAAGAAACTGATTTGGGTTTTCTGCCACCCACACGATATGAAAGCCTTAAGCGTAATGCATTAGAAATCCATTTGGAGTCGTTCGAGTGTAACATAACTCAAGACTATCTTTTGATCAAAATAATACCCATCTAATTTAAGACTTGTCTGATTTTGCTCATCATTCAACGATAACTAGTCAAGCCCGTAAAACAAAAAGAGAGAAAGAGCAACTGCAATTTTGAATTATGAATCTTGAACTGTAAAGTTCAGGAGTTTTGGAATGGAGAACATTAAGACCTCTGATACCCGTGGGTCGAAGAAAAGACAATTGTTTGGTGTTAAACTGCTCACATTTATGTGCTTAGACAAGGTGTGACAGAGTATTCCCAAACATCACAGTGTTGTTGTAGTGTGGACTTCATAAATGCTACTGTCACTGTCCACTCTGTGAAAAAAAATGAATGTTCTGCTCTCTCTATCAATATGTGGCATAAAATATAACAATACAACAGTAATAGCTATTTTCCCTTCACATGTAGCTTGCTCACACCCTGCAAACTGTGAATGTGAAAAACAAACTGAAAAATATCTTCACAGCGTCACATATTCCCCATATGCCACCATAAGGCAGGCCATTATCTGATACATTTTTGAGGCATTGTTCTGATGTCCAACCAACAAGTTGCAGTTTAACTTTCCATTTTGTAGAAGAGAGGAACAGATTAGGCTTTTTAAAATGAATGCATCCACAACTCTTGATATGAAATGCTATGCAGAGAAGACATTAGGGTGGGTTGGTACTGAAGGGTGTGTTTATGTGTTAGGTCATGTATTCTCTGAGAACACATTTTCCAATTAAACCAGCAATTTAATGTGCACTGAAATTGCCCTTAGTACATGTCTTTTGTAACTCAGGACAGGAAACTCAAATGTTGCCTATGTTCTTTATAGCACCAATAATTTAAATAATGAATAAGCTACGAGATAACTTTCAAACCTTGGTGACTATAGTTTAAAAGTCCCAGTGAAATGGTAGTTAGAGCATATTTAGCTCCAATATTTAGGGCTTCAAATGCTTGATGACTCATCCTGCACTCAGGGGCGTCAAAGCAAATCAAATCAAATGAGACTTTAGGATGTCTACTTCATTCGAGGGAAACGTTGCAACCAGCGCTTTGTTCCTGCAGCGCGGGCGGTACACGAAGACGAACATCCTGCGGAGTTTTGCCGGCAGGTGAACGGGGAGCCCTGGCAGTAGTGGCATTGAAGGAGGGCGGGCGCCGTTCATCTGCGAGTACTACCCAGGAGCTAAAGAGGTAGAATCAGTCCTTCTGATCTGACGACAGGTGAGAGAGTTTTGTGTGTGTGTGTGTGGGGATCCGACAGTCCTCTGTAGCTCTGTATCACACTAAACTCTTCGCCCCCACACTTCTTCGTGCTCCAATCAAAAGGAAAGTATTTGATTTAAATCCCTCTTGTAGCCATACACTGCTCAAATATTCATGTTTCACTGTGAAATATGTCAAAATACAGAAGCTAAAGACAGCTCATGCTTCTGTTTCACTGGGACTTTAAAGTCCATTATCCCAACCTCTTTATCCTGCTCTAGATCACAAGGAGACGGAGCCCATCCCCAGCATGCATCGCGTGAAAGACGGATGTCGTGTGTTTTGTTGTTGTTATTCACAACGCAGGATGACCGAGATCTGCACTGAGGCAGAAATTGCACGCTGACCCTTTAGAGTCCTTTGGTAATGAGTGTGTAATATATGTTTTTATGTGGGTGGGGGTGGTAATGCAGGGGTTTTCCAGATTGAAATGCCCCACTTTGAGCTATGCAGCTCAGAGGCTATTACACAAGTAGGGCTACTCATTCCCTCCCACCTTGCTTTTGACTTAATTGAATCAGCCAGTCCCCATATCAGATATTCCTTAACGGAATACTGAAACCTATCCACCCTTTTCCTAATACCATTAGGGGAAGCGGGATAGCAAGATGGATGCTTTAATCCTGCTGGTTCAGAGCACACAAAAGGACAGCGTGCCCTGCAGTAAGACATTAGCCACAACATTCACTGCTGAGCCACAATATTCTTCCGACATGCCCTCTCACTGCCTGCCTGAAAGCTCCAATAACGAGAGCTCATTTCCTGTGGACAACATTGCAAATAAATAACGGAAACAGCAACTCATTGCACTGTTTGTTATTGGGGAAAAGCGAAAAAAAAACCTCTGCAACATGTTACAGTTGGCAGCAGCTTATTTCAATGGTTCTACAGTATTTTATCCGCATGGGTCTGGTGCGTTTATGCCATCTGTTCATGAACCCGGCAGATATGCAGCAATGCATGTCCAATTTGACACAATGGTGATGCAGATGAATGAGGGTTCAGGCAAACCTCCAGTTGCTGAGCTATTGTTATTTCCCTATCTATTTTCTGCTGTGTCAAACTTCAGCTGAGGTGAGGTCCATTATTTCTGGCCAGCTCAGGCACAAACTAATCCTCTTATTTGGGAGGTCAGCGCCGATCATTATACAGAGGGGTGCCATTATAGTGCACACTCCAGTGAGCAGATTTCCCCCTTACATAAATATATGACTCAAGGGACTGCTCTTACTCTCCTCTCTAATTTATCCCTCCTGCTTCTAAGCTCTCGCCCTCCTCTTTTTCGCCTCTCTAAACTTTACCCTCTCTTTTCCACGGCCTTCTCAAGCCCCTTCTCCCTTTTTACCTTTTCATTTACTCACTCTCCCACACTTTCAGCACACATCCCTTTTTTCCCACCCACGTTTGTTTTTCAGGGTGCCCAGAGTGGCGTATAATTGAATCTGCAGAGAATGCATGAGCATGAACAATTAGCTCAGTCACTCAGAATGTGGATATAGCTGTACAGTAGGATAAAGAGAATAATAAGAAAAAAAAGATAGAAAAGCAGGAAGATAAGCCTGAACTGTATGGGCACCATAACAAAGGGAAACACACAGCTCACAAAGTACACACAATTTTGTTCCCACCAACCCCTGACAAAGATGGGATACAACCGTTATGCTTTGCTATTACATTGTCCAGCTTGCCAAAAACACTGGCGATCCCAACAACCTTAATGTGTTTTTCAATGGTATGACAAGAGGAGGATTCTATTGTAGGACAATTATTTACATCTGGGAGGGTAACTGTAAAGTAAAAATTAAATCGAATTCCATCCACACATTGTTCAGACATTTCAGTCTGCTGATGGCACTAGCTGACAAGTCAGATTATAAAATTCATTCGGTTAAATCCGGGAACCAAAAATGTCTGAGCCAAATTATTTAGAAAATCATTGACTATTTTGAGATAGTTCACTGGGAATGTACTAGGATGGTTCAATATCTGGACCAAATTAACACAATACAACTTCAACATCATGGTCACTGAACAACAAATCCCACCAAAGTCAATAAAATTCATCCACCGTTGGCTATAAACATTTGTATAAAGTTTCCTCCAATCCAATAGATGTTGAGATATTTCAATCGGGAACAAACTGATTGAACCAATCCATGAACCATCCAACTGACCGACAATGCCATCGCATGACTTTCTTTATTTTTATTGTTTATTTGCAAAACAATTTCTTTATCAGCAGAAGTGGTGTCCACATCCCTCACGTCGCCATCACAGATGTGACCGCAGCCTGGTGTGAAACCACACATTAATAGCAGCCCCTTGGTCCTGCTCAGGCTGTTATATAAGTGCAACAAAGCATGACTCTGCTGAATTTATGAATATGAATGACAAACCAAAAAAAAGCACCACCGTTCTTCCAGGGGAAGGGAAAGAAGGGAAAGATGGGAAAAAAAGTTTCTCTTGTCTGGAAAATATACATCCTGCTCTGTGTGCAGCTGACACCAGCAAAGATGGACCATAAATACTTCATAAATACCAATTACCTCAAGAAGTAGGCATGGAAAAAATATCTGCCATTTCAGCCAATTATGAGGCTTCTCTCTCAAAGGGTGGAGAAAGATGACTTTTCCCTTTCAAGCTTCTCACTGAAAGGAGGAAGCTCTATCATGTTGCGGAGCCTAAATAATGTTTCTCTCCACCTTCATGTCAGGGCTGAAAGGCCCCAAATGTCCTTTGAGTGAAAGCCCCAAAGGACTGAACATGCATCAATAACATTTCCATCCTTGAAGATGTTTGAGGGGGGACAACACATTATCTTCTCGCTGACTTTGAGGCTCTGCTCACATCCTGTGACTTTTATTTACCCCAATCTCACAGGTCCTTCCTCGCCGTGGCAGAGATGGAGATAGAGGGAAAGAAAAAGAAGAACAAAAGAAAACAGAAGGAGGGAAAGGCAGAGTCAGACAGCACATTGTAGTGTGTGCCGCCTGCTTAAAATAGGACAGCTGCCTCTTGAAGGAGCCATCATTCTTCATAGCAGTAGCCTGTCTTCATTTCCACCCTCGGCAAAGCACACGGGGCTTAACACACTTACGTCTGAGGATTTGCTGCACTTGAAGGTAGCAGCAATTCCCTGGACTGCAGAGGGAGGGAGCAGTGCAAAGCCACCCTGCAAAAAGCCGACCGCTTTAACAAGTTCAGCTGAGGCACTAGCCAGAGGTCCTCCTTCTACCGGTGTAAACTTTTGGTCCCGACTAGGTTTCAGCGTCACTTTATCTGCCATCCTTAATTGCAATTGACATTTGTATGCATCTACAAAAGAACATGATGAACCTCGGAGAGAGGAAAGTGGATGGCAGACAACAAAAGTCTTACCAAACATGGGACGTCGCAACCACCATCCCATTATGAATTTTTAAAATGACGGTACAAGTCCTCACAATCTGGACAAAACCTGCTGAAAAAGTAAGAGTCTGTGGTGCATTCCCAGTAGAAAACAGCAGCGGTACAGTAGGCACTGAAAAAGAACAAAACCAGCACACATTTACCAAAGCTCTGGGAAACGGTCGAAATAAATCACGAAGCATATTTCTTGCTTCGCTACTATAAGAAATGAAATACATTCAAGCAAGCCGCAACACACTTGGATGCTGAAACCAATGCAGTTTCCAAGAAGTTTTGGTTTTAATCGTATGAGCCACATGTTCCTATAAGTGTCTTTGTAGCGATGTTGAGAATAAAAAATTGTGCTTGACTGTGTTTCTCACTGAAGTCATTTTAATTCAGTGGGGGCATTTCTATTATATACAGATACAGTCCACCATCGAAAGCATACATCATTCATCCAGTGGCCCAACCCTTGTTCAAGCTGTACCTGAGACATAGTATCTTGATAAGAGGGAGTTGGAGCTTCTCCAAAGTTGATTCTTTAATTGTCAACTCTTGCTGGAAGTTGCCTGCCTCATGTAAAAATTAAGCTCATGGCATTTAGCTACAAAGCAGTGATTAAGAAGAAAAGGTTAGCAGATATTGCATCGGCTGGTCCCACGAAATGACACAGGGATTTATCTGCAGCTGAGCAGCACACAATATGTATCATTTGTGTGAGATAATTAAAGAGCTTGAATGTGAGACAGCTCGCTTCCTCCACAGAAGGCAGGAATGGTGACAATATAATTTCAACTTACCACCAACACAAACAGTGCCCTAACTTGCTTCCACAGAGACCTTAATTCTGCAATTTGAACTCAGAAACCTGATCTCTCTGCTTTAAAATGTAGGGATGGTGGTCACTGTGATATCTCTTCAAACCAGACTTATAGAATGGCCAAAAAGAGGACAGTTAAATAGTTAGGCCTTCAGAACCCAATGGCTCTTTGAAGAGAGGATATCATTATCCCTACTTTGAATGAGGCTGATTAGATCATTGGCATTTTGCCTTGTGGCACCTCCTAAGCGCATAGAGTATATAACTTTAAAGCATTACTTAAAAAACACTTTTAAGTTTCAGCTACACTCAGTGCCCCTTGGTGTAGCAACAGAACAGAGAGAAAAATAACATTTTCACATCTTGTTCTGGCAACATGACTGACTTCCTTGCATTTTCCAAACTGGCAACCAAATGAAAATGAGGCCAGATAACAATGAGAATGTCAGATAAAACAATAATGAGACACGGCCCTAACCAACCCTTGAACAGCATATTGCGAGGCAAATTACTGTTGAGATGACTGAACTGCCAGATGTGCCTCTCAGACTGCAGCATCACAGGGAAAAAAAAAAAAGTCAGCATATGCTCCACGCTGAGGATAACTTAACTGGTACAGGCCTCTGGTAAGCGGATTGAGAGAATTCCCCAGGCATATACGGCCTACTTCGTACAATATGGTGAGGGCATGCTTGGACTGCAATGACGAGCAAACATGATGGTCTGTAATAAATTAGTTGGGGATCTATGGTGCAATAACTTGTAGCAGATCAAGGGAGCGGACAGCGAGTATGACTTGATCGGATATGCTTCATCCTTCGACCGTACTTCCCATGATGTGTCAAAATGGGAGATTTTGCAGTTTTTTTGTTGCTTTTTTTTTCTAAGGCTGAGAGAGCACAAGCCGATTTTGTTCAGTATAAAGATATCCCAGCTCCATGTTTTCCACAAGACCTGAAAAACAACTGCAAGCAGGCACTTGAATGCACAGGGCATTTCAAAGGGAAGGACAAAACACAACACAAGGCTAACTGTTGTTGCTCTGGTCGGATACTAAACAAACTGTCCATTACTGGTAGGTCTATCTTTCACTTTTCTGCTCTCAGTTGTGGGATCAATTTACTTCAGCGCTGCAGCCTGTGTTCTCAATTGTACGTGATCCCTTGGCCAAATTGAATTGTGGATGTCCTCGTTCACCCCAGACTGGATCATCCACGGCCTTATCTACTTTCGTAAATTACAAGTGATTGTATTGGATTAGACATGCGTTCATTTCATTCCTCTTCCTTATCCGAAGCCCGCATTCTGACCCCTGATCTGAAATCTTAGAGCTGGGCCTTTTGATCCCCAAGAAACATATTCTGTTGGTCAGATACAAGACGCTTGCTGTCGTCCGGAATGACAGGTCAACTGTCAATACTTAACAAAAAGAAAAACAACAAACCACAAAAGATTTCAAACTACAGCCCAATGATTCCTTTGGCGCTGAATCATCAAAGCCGAAAAAAGACAAGCTCACAGACAACCGAACAAATTCATTTCTTTCACGGTTCCTGCAGTTGACTCAGCCTTTCCGACAGACATCTGTCTTTTCTTCACAAAGCTCTCACACATTGTTTCTCACTTTCTTTTGTCATCCAAAATAGAGACATGCTCAAACACAAATGGTGTCAGCCCGAATCCACATTGTTGTAACGGATGTTCACACGGACATGAGCTTTGTTGATGGATCTCAGTTTGGAATGTGCTGCAAGTAATGCTAAGATCTTTTTTATTGCATGTATGCAGATGTCTAATTTTGAAATATACCATGTTTTTGCTTTTTGATATCGGTTGAGACAACTAGTTGTCTGGTGAAAATGAACAGATTAGGGTTTTAAAATATAAGCAAGCAGGAAGTGGAGCAATGGTCTTAAGGGCATGGCATGTCATGTTAAAGGGGTTCAAGATATTTTAATGGGTTTTTATGGAGTTTTAATTGGGTAGTAAGAGGTTTTAACAACTTGCTGGGGGAACTGGAGCATGAGGGAGAGTGGGGGAATGCGCTTTCCATTCTTATCGTGTTGTGTTAGCCTGTCACTCAATCGGGTTTGAGTACTCAGTATGACAAGTGAGAGTTGTTATTTCTGTAAGTCGACTTACAACAAACCTGTACAGCTGTGTCAATCTCATCCCTGCTTGTAGCCATTTTTAGCCATTGGCACATGTGCTCTCACTATTTTTCATGGTTGTGTTGCTATTTCTGTGACTCTGACTCGCTCAGGCAGAGCAAAACACCAGGCATGTTTGAATCACTGCAAATATTTGGAACCATGCTAATGGTAAGCACAAGCGTTCCACAATCAGTACTCTTGCAAATGAACGTGACAGCGATCTGACAAACTTTGAGTGACTTCAACCGTCCATTTTTAATTTGCACTATACAACCACTGAAAAAGTTAAGCTGTCGTCCTGCTCTCTGCTGACAAGGCAGTTGACTGGCTGAGTTTCACTTTCATTTGAAATGAGTGGACTTCTGCTAACTTGTCGACTGTGTAGCTTGAAGTGCTGATGTTGGGCTGTTAGTCAGTACACCTTTTTGAAAAGTAAATTATAATTGTATGTGTGCATCTGGCTCAGTTAATCTGGCTGTGCAGTAATTTATTTTTCGGTCATGCTGATCTACACCGGTCAGAGATGTTGACTGTAGCCACTTAGTATGGAGGAGCCAGAATGAGCAACACTGGCTGTCACAGATGCTGCCAATCGTGGCTGTCCACACAGAGACTGCTGTACACCTGCCATTCTGGCATATTCTGCATCCTACTCTAATTCAATTTACCACTCAAACCCATTTCAGAGCCTGTCACACATTTTTCCCAGCCGAGAGGCAGTCGCATCAAGAAAGCCTGAAGGGTGTTGGTAGATACTGGACCCCACGAGGCACGTGTATGTGTGCGAGTGTTGCTGGGAGTAAGACAAAGAAAACCATAACCCTGTATATTTCGGGTGAATCTACCGAAAAAGGCCTTGGTTTCATTAGAAAACAGATAAGGGGGGGGGGGGGGGGGTCAATATCCAAAGGCGTTAAGATTACAGGAAGTGATAAAAAAAACACATCAATCCTGCTTCCTTTTTTTCAGCAATAAAAAAAGAAGAGTTGACTACTGCATTGAGACAGGAGCTCTGTGAGATTTCTGAAGTCACCGCAATCAGCTTACAGTTGATTTTTATAAAGATGTTTATTTATTTCACGGTACTATTCTGGTTGTCCTTATTAAGCGATTTGGTTTATTTGAAAATCGAATAATACAGCATGTACAAGACAGCCTTGGGCTTTGCACATATTTAAAACAGATTATCGAAAATAAAAGCACAGCGATGTCTGAAGGCGTATTTTCATGGTGGTCCTCTGTGATAAGGGGGTTACATGAGGGTTGGGGTTGCAAGCACAGAATGGGGGGAGCAGTTGACAGGCAGACAAAGGGAAAGAAAATCAGTTAATCAAAGCACAAAACACACTAATATTATACCTCTCTTTTCTTGCGCCCAACAGCTCAAGAAGATGCATAAAACTACATCATCAAAGCAAGTCAAATATATAATCAAAAAGGGGTTTAGGGACAGGCTATTCATCACTGTGAAGGTCAGCTATAGCCTAATCTGCACCACTCCTTTTAACACACATACCCAATTCAAACAACCAAACTATAAGGGAAAGGTTGTGTGTGAGGGGGAGTGCCAGAGAGACAGACGAGTCAATAGATTAAGACAAATATGAAGGACACCAACATCTGCCTCATCACTGATATCGCACATCCAGAGAAGATGCAAATGCAAATTGACAGTATGCTTCAGGGTGATGCGAACCCACTGGTCTCCAGAGGATTTCACAGCATTCAAAAGGACACAATTCAATATGTTGCACGAGTACAGTTGTATTTAATCCTAACAACACATATCAGCCACCATTAATCACATACATTTTATTTTGTGGTGTGAAAAGTATCAAAATGACAACTCCTGTCATTCAGACAATCCGGAAGAGCAAACACTGTCATGTTTGGTCAATTATCGGTGATTGATTAATTATCTTACCGCGGATGAAACAAGCATCATGAGCATTACATCTGAACTGCAAAGCCGGATGAAAACATCAAAGCAATTTCAGAACGCTGATGTTGGAGGCACAACAAGCTTATCAAACCCTTTTTTTCTTTTTAATTCAGCACACAGAACCAGCCGACTGACTAACGACAGTGTTCAGATGCACACAGTGACTAATCCATATTAATCCAACATGACAGCGGGAAACTCTCCAGAATCAATATCTCTGATTGATTGCTGTCCAACTTGCAGTGCCACAGCTCACAGTCTCAGAAAATGACAAGCAACAAATCCAAATTTCATTGAGCCATAACATGAAAGAGTCTCTGCACAAATAATCCTGTTAGACACTGTGAAGGTAGGTTTTTTTTCATAGAAAAGCTATAATCAACAACCATTATGGCATTTTGAGTACAACCCCCACTGAATAATGTAGGTTGGTTTAACATCACAAATTTGCTTTGAACCACGAGACTGTGAGCTTCGTGGTTTCTGCTTGACAGTCTTTCATTTTCTGGCTACCTGTTACCTGACAATTGATCAATCGATAACCTTCCCTGTGTTGAATCATTCCCAAAGGTGAAACACACACATAATAAGCCCATTTTACGCAGATATTCTGTAGTGCCATGAAGAAGATCCGCCACTGGGCCAGATTTGCTGTCCATTGAACCAAACAACGCTGCCCCAGGGTGCCATTTTAGCGTGATGGCATTCCAGAAGCAAAAGACGAGTGACAAGTGACAGTATAGTAACAACCATTTGTAAAGCACCTTTCATACATGAAATGCAGCTCAAAGTGCTCTACAGTATGTCATTAAAAACAGCACACAAAAGTAAAATACAAAGTATTAATAAGTTCATAAAAATAAAATAAAGAATCCAATAAAAGGGCGAAGAAATAAAGTAGTAAAAATCAGAGTAGAGAAATATACAGTATGTAAAAAAAAATGTGCCTGCCTGAATTAATAGGCCTTTTTTTGCTACATATTGCTGTAAAGAATGAGCAATTTGGTGGCCATTTCAATGGCTTCCTATAAGCCTCAATCCAGCACCTGTCCCGTCTCTTTCCAAGCCTCCCTGCTGTGGTGATAAGAAGCAGGCATTACAATTGTCATTTCACATTTTGACCCACTATATATTTTTTTCTGTTTTAATGTCCATCGCCCACCCATCTCTTGGTCAGGAGAAATAACTCACACACAAGAAAGAAGAAAAAAACACCCTGCTTTTGCAGCTATCAAAGCTGTCAGATCAGCCATGGCTCGGGGCTAAAAATATGGAGCTGTTCTGATGGATACCTTTGCCACATCCCCAGTTCAATTAGTTTGGCAGCTTTGGAAAGCCAGTTTGGTGTGCAAACACATTGTCCCATCCGTTCCCATTCAACGAGCAAAGCATGAAATAACAGTCGAGGCCGTTTGGGAAGCACTCTGTTTGCAGACACGGCGAGTCAGCGGCAGCCTGAAAGTGCCGCCACGCACACATAATGCAGGTCTGGATTTCATCAGAGATAAGGGACCACTCCATTTGTCCTTTTAGATGTTTCACATTTTTATCAGTGGAGAGCTGATAGGTGTCTTTGTGTACATATGACTATACTGAACTCGTACCCACTCATAACGAGCTAATGGCGACAAATAGGATGGTGTGCCTATATATTGTATCACACACCCGTTAAGACAATACAATGACTGATCCTACCTGACCACAGCTATAGAATGTTCAACACTGTTTTGTTTGAAGTTGATAATTACTGAATTATGAATACATATCAGAGATGATGTACTCACTGTAAGTTGTCAGGATCTTATATTAACTTCATGGTTTGTCATGTTATGGAGTAGAAGTAGTTAGACATTACTGGAGGATGATAGCTGGTTTGGCCAAAAGTAAAAAATAAATATAGACTTTTTTTTCAGGCATTTAACGAAAACCAAATCAAAAAACCCATTGACTTTGAGAGGAGGAAACTTGAAGTGCAGAAACACTAACTGACCCAGATATTCCTGCAGCACTCAGGGTGAATTGATGGGTCAACAACCTTGGAGTGTAACACGGTAGATTAGAACGTGGTTCATTCCCTGTTTTCTACTGAGAGTCAATGTTGGTTTATTTGAGCCAAAACCACGATTGTATCTTATAATAGGTTTATGCAGATTTTGCTCTCACAAAATAGTTATAAATCAGGGGTAGTCAACCACCATTGGCATGCTGGCAATAAGTGTGCGAGAGAGTTTTTATGGAAATGTTTAACCACTCTCATCTGCATGCCAAATTTCCCCCATCACAGCCATTAGTAGATGCTGTGCCTTTTAATCAGTAGTTTGATTGATCAGCTTACACACGTTGCTTTCTTTGTAGAAATTTTTTAAGTTTATTGCTGATGAACAAGATTGTTGGAAGGTTGGTAAGGTTAATGACTTCAACTCAGATGTGGATACTTCTATTGGGACGGCAGCCTTCTTGGACAGGGCTCTCATATATAATTGCAATGTCCTGATTATGGAAACAAATTTAAAAAACACCTATACCTATATTTAAGATCCGTTGGGGAAAAAAAATGCTGTGGTGTCATGATTATTTATTGTTAACCTCAATGTTATTATGGCACACTTCCATGAACATTAGAAGGATGGCTCTTCAAATAAAGGGTGTTTTTAACATCTGTTTTGTTCAACACTTTTCTTCAAAACCTGTTAACAATATCAGCAGGCAAGTTGAGGCTCGGCCTCATGTTTCACTGAACATCTGACTCATTGACCAGGGCCATGACGGATGACAGTATAATAACCAACTACCCTGAAGACGTGTGCCTCCTCTTGTTCTCTCCATTGCCCCATTTGTTTCCCACCAACCTGTGTCAAAAGCTTGGAGAAATGTAAACGTGAGATCTCAAAGGCTGCTTCGTCCTCAACTCTTCCAGGCTGAAGGGGCTTATTTGCGAGAGTTGCGTCATCATGTGCTTCCCGCTTGGAGAGCTACCTGCCAGCGATCTCACTTCATCGCTTTGCCACAGATGTCTCCTCATGCAGCACTGTCCTTGAAATGCAGTAACAACATCCTGTCTCACAAGCCAACATGGACCAGAAGCAAAGGAGAAAACGAGACTTGTGCAGACATTTTTTCCTGAAGCCTGTAATTTAGCTCACCCATGATTGTCATGTGTGTGGCATGGTGAAAATAACTTTTTGCTTTAATGGAAGCTAAAACTATGTCAGATGACCCATTAGACAATTGAGTAAAGTGGCTCGGAGGGGCCCAGAATTAAGTGACAGGTCTCAGAACTAATAAATGTAATAGTGAATTGAAAAATGCAGCCAATTAGGACAATTACAGTTCAAGTGCTTGTCAAACCACAAAATCCAGAAGAGTGCTGCCTGATATAATTTGGGCAAACACATAGATAACACCACATACAGTATATTCCACTATACTATTGTTCTGGTCTATATCTGTGGAAAAAAAAGTCAAATAGACTTACCGGTAGTGTGTCATGTCTCTGCCTATTAAGCTTTTTGCGTGTTTTTTTAATGCCCCATTCCCATTACCAGCTCATCACATACAGGCCTCACGGTCGCAGTTTTAACATTGTGAATTCAAACAAAACGACTTGACTCACAAAATTGCCGCGTTATCGATAGGCCATTTGGTGAGACCAGGCTGCCCCCGCCCACCAGTTCCCACATACCGGTGCACTTCCAATCATTCCCCACGGACCGTCAACTGTGCTTCTGCTTAAGCCTTCAGCCATTCTCTCTGCCTGTTATGACACCCAACCCACCTTTTGGACTCCTGCTCTTCAGCCTTGCCTGCCTGGTTTTGACTTTGGCCTGTTTTAGACCTTGAGTAAAGATATCATTTTACCGGCCCCTCAGCTGTGATGCCAGAGATTTAACCTGCTGTCTTGAATTAAACACTGGTGAAGATATGGGTGCTGCGGAATATTCCTCAGTCAATCTCTGGGTCAGTGTTTCGACCCTCTCTGGAGAGAGCTGAATAGAGACTGAATGTCAGCAGGAAACGGTCAATAACTTCTCCAAATAATTGGCAAAACGCATTGTTTGTCTGTACCTGCACATGCATTTGGCAGTGCATTCCAAATCGTGACAAGCCACGATCGAAAAATGAATCAATGGTATGATGTGACAATGCTTTGGTTATGGTTCGGTTAGGTTTACGGCCATTTTGCTAGGGTTAGGGAAAAATTGTGATTTGGGTTCAAATCAGACTTTGAGCTTTAAACTAGGATCATTTCAAACTCAAACTGAAGGTTTTTGAAGAGGGTTCAGTCATGTAGTTATGAATGATCTGATGTGTCTTGTTTCATGGTGTTTTATTGTATGGCCTGCGCTTTGTCCATATTTATTGTTGAGCATCTGTTTTGTGTTGAGATTTATGTATTTTAAAAAGGCCCATCACGTGCTTAAGTTTATTGACTCTGGAGTACTTTTTGCGCGTGCTTGTCAAATGACAGATGTAAGTGCATCTCCTCAAGATATGAGATGTAATCTACTCTATACCTTCATTTTGCCAATATGTGTGCTGTGTTTGTCATTTCTGCGAGTATCATTCATGTTCTCCAGACAGAAAGACAAAAAAATGACTGCTTGACACAAATTCTGGCTGGACTTCAAAGTTGCTTCCATCTTAACTGAGAAGAGAAATAACACAGAGAGAGACTACTTGTGGGTGAAAGAGTAAATGTGAGCCACAGTTTGTGTGAGAGAGAGGAAGATGAGAGTGAAGCCACCCCCTGGCCTGAGTCAATACTGATCTTAGTAAACATAAATAGGCTTGGATCTGTTACATCCACACATGGACACTTGACAAGGAGACTATTGATCAAATCCCACCAAAGGGAAGACATACAGGTTAGATAAGAACACGATTGCACTCAAAAAATTTGGTAGACTATCGCATCCTGAAAGAGAACAAAATACAACGGAGCACTGAGCCTGGTAGTGTGACGTCTATTTTCAAAGAGGTTAACGAGCAATATGACAAATCTGAATATATCTTTTGAGTAAAGCATACAAAAGAATATTGTCACACGTTTGTTTTACAAAACCCGAAGAGATGGTTATGAGTATCCAAGGTCATGTTTCTCAAATGACCTGAAACCACAGGATTTATTATGTTTCTAGGCAACAATAAAACACATTTCAATGGGGACTTTGAAAGGAGTTTGTCAGTCTGGGATGGTAAAGGTCAGAACATCAGGGTATGCAAAACAATGGTCACTATGTCTTCTTAATACTAGTGGATGATTACTTACCATATTGATAAAGTAGAAGATTTATCTAATCAAAAAGTAATGGGTAGGTGGAGCGTTGCATTTCCACCACTGGATATTTTGAAAAAGAGCATAATGCTGTGTCTAAGATCAGGGCCTCTTCTCTTTAAAGTTGATGTTGCCTAAGATAAAGTCTTTAAGGCTACCAAATACAACTTTTTGTTTTGAAAAGTGATTGCTGCTTCGGAGCTGAAACTGCAATCCTAAATTTTACCGAATTTGGAAAGGACTTCAGATTTGATATTCACGGCTGCTTTCCCGAACTGGAGAAAGATCACAACATGCAATCAAATGCAATCAAATGTAGAAACACAGCATTGCTGCCTCACACAGGTCTGCCATGTAGTGGGGTCTAATTAAAGCTACGACCCCCGATGTATTCTTTCCTACTTCTGCTGTGGAGGACTGCTGAGGGGGAGCAAACCCTGCTAGTGCAAAGACAAACAGACTTATTAAGCCAAACAGGCCTATGGTGCTGCTTGATAAATGACAAGATAGAAAGGGAAAGTAGGGGGGGAAGAGCTTTTGATGGTGGAATAGAGGGGGAGAAAGTTCTCCACCAGGCAAACCGCTCTGGGTTTATAAAACCGTCTTATTAATGCACAAATGGCAAGATATGCTCCATAATGGAAGAGGGAAAGAAGAGAAACATTCGCTCCCAGGGCAACACTCTCGAGAGGAGAATTCTCCGTCTAAGCCTTGGCTGGCACCAAACCAATGCTGTAATTTGAGAGTAAGTTACAGAAAAGGATGCAGAAGAGTACAAGCAAAATGTGCTATTTATTCTGTTGCAGTTTCTTTAGTGTCTGCAAAATAAAATGATTCCTCAGTGCATAGAAATTGGCACGCCGCCAGACGTTTGTCTGCAGAATAAGAATTCAGTGAACACGGAGCATACTTTCCGCTCTGTTCCCTGTTAGCCTTAATACCTTCTCGGCTGTGGCCCTGATTCGCCCGGCCTGACATGAACGTTAGTCTTTCAAAGTTCAATCAGTCATTACAACCACTTCCTAGTGACAGACCAAAGAGAACAACATGGCCACAAATCAAAGGTGAACGGGGGAGCCCCTCTTACATGAGCAGGCTGGGGAGATGTATTGCTCGAGGCTTTTGAAATGCAAAGGAGGAGAAGGATGTGTTTACATGATGACATTGTGTTTATCCATCAAAAGCAGATTCTAGAGCGAGGCGGCGTCGTCGTCGCACTATTTGGAGATGGCGGATGACTGAGCGCTCGGCAGAGCCTGGGTGGCACGCCAATCTAACAGCCAGGTCCCACTGGTGATGGAGGGCAACAAGCGTATTTGGTGCCACATCTTTCTCCAGCTCCGTGTCTGCTTTTCGTCATTCCTCCGCCAAACAAAACAAAATTCAGAGGCAGGACTCGCTTTCTGCTTGCTGCGGTGACCCAATGCATGCTGTATAATCACATCCGGTGCCGTTTTCACATATTTTGCTTTAGTATTGGAAGGGAACCGCTCTTCATACTTTAGCATTCTTGAAACAGGGAAAAACGGCAAATGAAGAGAGAATTTTAAATACAATTCCACATTTTCTTCATCATTGTATTGTTTCCCCACCCTAATGACATTTTTTTGAAAAATCCTCAAAGGGCAGTTACTACGGAGCCCACAATATCCCGCAATTACATTCTGTGTCCACAAACTATTATCTTGTGGGCACAAGTGATCCAGATCCCAATCTTGACAAGTGTGGAGAAATGATCCTGTACACAAGATATGAACTCGTACACACAAATTATTATCTTGAGCACACAATATAATAACTAGCATGCGCACAATATGGATCTTGTGCAAAGAAGGTATTAAGTTGAGCGTAAAATGTACAATGTTTGGGACTTAGGGGGCTTTGTGAACTGCAGCATCTCACCCCATTCGGAACATTTTCTCTTGGCTTTGGGAAGGATCCGTCTTTAAGGTTGAATGTGTGACAACATGGCTTTTAAGATAGGCACGCATAAAGTGAGACACATTAGATGAGAGAAAAAGAAATGTGAGAATCCTCAACCTGTCATTTCTAAAGCTTCTGAGGCCCCCCGACATGACTGAAGATTAGGGAAAGGCCACAGAAATATCAGAGGGTTTACTCTCCAATGACAAACATCGCCGTGCGAAGACAGACACCAGGTGGTGAAAAATATGCAAAGATGGGCCACATGCTCTAAAGCTGGACTCTAGGGTGGCTCCTAGCTCATATTAGTCATGACTCGCTGGCAGCGTGCACTGCATGGATATACTAAAGCACAGTTTGGACAGATGAACAGGCATATGAATAAAAACTGAGCGATGACAATGATCGTATCACTGACACACAGTTTAGAGTGACATATGATGGTGAATACAGTGATGATTCTATTTCATACATGGGGCCACACTGGTTTTTTCCAGTTTTTTATGCTTTTCAAATACTCATTGGCAGCAACAGGATTTAGCTTTCAGCAGTCTACAGCTTATTCGCTCCGGGGTTTGACTAACAAATGGGAAACAGAAATCCGCCTCTAGGGTGAAACATGATTATGAATCTGAAAATATAACAAATTGAACAAACAGACTGTAGTCACTCTTACAGGACAGTCACATGTGAACGTCTAACATTTGAAGAAGAATAAAGTTCCTTGCAAAAGTTCAGTAGATGTTTTCTACCATGTTTCCACCTTTTGGTACAAGTTCTACTACAGCTTTCTTGTCTTTTACAAGATCAGCCTTAGAAAATGCTGTGGATCAAGATAAAGAGAACCCCAGTGAAAGGGGTTTAGGTGACATTTTGTCTTGACATCTTGTAACAGTGCTTGACCGAATATTAAATTTGAGTTTCCCAAAGAGGCACCTTTGTGGTCATGGACATATACCTGTTACCTAACTCCATATATTCAAAAGAGAAGAAGAGAAGCAAGCCGAGTGTGTTTTTACACCACAGAGTAACTCGTCCATCAATACAAACTTACAACTGGCATGCATTCAACACCAATCATTCTTTATACTCAACATCTTTAAGAGTATATATTGTATTTGAAATCAGGAGTCTCTTTGCTCTCATTTGCAGCAATCACATATGATTCAAAGCAAGAACTTGAAACATATACTGCCAGCTCTCGCTGCCATCTGGGCCCTCCACCATGCTAAACTGCCTGGGGGGAAGCTGGTAGTGAACCATCCTCCACTGGATGTTTTTGTTGAGATATATTATCAATCCATCTTAACACTACTATGATAGCCTCCAGAATAAACTTCATGTTAGACATAATTACTCCTGAGATACAGTCTTGGCTAGCCACACCCAATTTAAAGCAACAGGGCATATTCTCCATTCATTAATGATATAATAACAGAAAACATTATACGTTGTAGAGATTGTAAAGCCTTCTGAGACAAATTTGCAATTTTGAGCTATAAAATAATTGACCAGAAACATAGTTAACATCTACACATATTTGACTAGTTAGTGCAAATCAGTACATGTCAAATTAATCCGCCACTAAAAAGAGTAGAAGAAGAGGATGCGAAGTGGAAACAAAACAAGTTGCCTTTGCAAATCTACAGGAGAAAAATAGAGAGTGGTTGAATTAGTATCAATTAGGCAAGTTTTAATTGTTCTTTTATGTCAGCCTGAAATTGGCCATGTTTTATGCTGTCGGGAGAAGAAGACAATACAAATGGGGTGACACAGTGGATACATCTGATGAGTCATGTGAGTTAAGTGTTGGCTAAATCAGAATTATTGAGCAAAGGCGTTTCCATATTCCACTTAACGCAGCAACTGTTTTCTGACAATGGCAAAAAAACACCTTGAATGGTATCAAAGTAGGTCTTTTGCCTCCATCAAAAGTTCTTTCACATCACTCATATTCACACTGCTTAGTGGAGAGGGCGAAAAACTTCACATCATCAAACTTTTTCCGATGAGGCTCTATTATTAAAACGACCCTTGATCTTACCACTTGGTGGATGAGTGAGTCAGCACGCAATGTGACCTGCCTGACACCCAGATAACTATCTGTAACACTGTTGAATATCAAAGCAGTGAACACAGCATGCTCCTCTTTGATGACAGCAAGGAAGGTGTAAACAGCGTGCATGAGCATGCATTTCCCCATTTTCAAACTACTTTGGATGCACTGGGGCTGTTGGACCACATTCATGACATTTGGCATTTCTAAAGATCTGCAACATATTTATTGCGGATATTTTATGGTCCCCAGATGATGAACCTTATTTTACTTCGGACAGTCCATGAGCTTTTTCTCTAGCACCAACCTTAAATCAGAAAGGCACAAACAGAACATTGTATCTTGTGATCTAATAGGCAGATTGCCATCATGGCAGCAGGTAATTGAGACAGCAATAAGACAGACCGGTGCCTGCCACTGAAAAAAACATAGACAGTCCCTTCGTATCCCACAATGAAAATGCACTACATTAGGAGACCGACCCAATAGACATGAGCCAATAAAACCAAGTACAATAAACCATAATGGCATCCAAAGGGATATCTGGAACATGTTGAAGGAAAGACGCTGTGATGATTGCGGCGTTTGTCAATCGTACACACCTATGGGGAACATGCCATCTGGGTAATCAGCAGTCAGCATGACCTCCCCCCATCCACACATCTGACCACCGTCACGCAGTACAGACCTGCCAGCACACCCACCTACACAAACACATTCCTATACTGTTGTTTTTTGAGAGGACCTTCCAGTTCATGGAGTTAGTTACCTAGCCCGTAACACTAATATAATACTAATATTGCCGTTTCTGTTTTGAACACTTAAGCCTGGCAACAATTTTCTTAATACAAATACACAAATACAGTTATTAGCACACATGAATGTCATGTGCAATTGCACCTGTCACAGCTGACTTTAGTGAGTTGTTTGTGTCCCATGGTACTTGACAAAAGCCAAGCCACCGTGGCTTGGTGAGGAAAGAAAAAGCCAGTGAGGATAATGAAGAATGTCGGCTGCAGGTGTGGGTGGACACTCGGGCCCTGTTGCTGGCCGCTGTGATCAAGTGGGAGCGGTTCTGACATGATAATGATACGGCATGAGCACTTTGGCTGGCCAATTCTAAATGTGGAATGCTACAATTTCCAACACTGGAATGCACAAAAGAAATGTTGGGGGTAGAAAGGCAGTGCTTTCAGCTTTGGTGGGACAAAAGCACTTGGGAAGCAGAGAGTTTGGAACACAGCAAGGTGACGCTGCATTGGGTGAATAACTGGGATTCTAAAGAGCGAGTATTGGGTCACCAGGCGTCTGCACAAGTGAGATTGATCAGAACTCTGGAGCCGCTATTGCTGTCAAGAAACATCAATCGTTAAAGTCAGTTACAAGGCTGAGCAGGTTTTCACTTTCAGTGTCACAGAGTGTTCTGAGGCAAAGCTAATCTTACTTATTTCAGGCGTCACATACAAACATACATCACATATTATTTTCCAGATAGAAGCAGCAATCTTGCTTAGGCACTGATGTCTCTCTCTAAATAGAGAATCTGTATTTTCCTTCAATGCGAAGGCAACAAGCTGCAACAAGTATTGATCCGTTCATGTCGTGCAGCTGCAGTACATATTCCACTGTCTGCCACTGAAATAAAATGACAGAAAAAGCCAATGACATTGTATTCAAAGGGAGATTATTTTATTTGACTTGTTGCTGTTTCATATCATAACTGAATTTTGCATACATATTGTGTTGTACCTCATGCAACCTTTGCGGTTTTATATTGAATGAACATTGAACTTTATCATATCCTTAGTTGTTATTATTTTACTCGCTAAACATATGCTAAAACAATGAACACAATGACGCATTACCAAATTCCTTTACAGTACCTAATGGATAAAATAGTTCAAGCAAAAAGAGAGAGAAAAGCAATGCCATCTTTTTAGAGAGCAGCCTGAAAGATCTATTGTGTGCATTCATGGTGCGGATGGTTTTCATTTTATATGTAAATTCTCGAAGTCAGTCCAACAGAAAAATCTCAAGACGGCCCTACTATCTTGTTCTCGTGGATGTAACAACCTCACAGTGGTTATACCAGGGTGAGTAGGATTGCAGTATTCTGCACACGTTGAATTAAACTGCATTGATTACAATAATTTGAAAAAGTCACACTGAATTAAAAGTACGGGTGTGCGATAGAGCACAGCATCGCTGATGACTGAGGATGAGAAATCAGGCCTTTGCTCTTATCTAGCTTCGACAGCCAGCCAACAGCAGATACAATAGTGAAGGATTTTATAGACAGCAAGACCTCAAAGGAGGGAGGCCAAATACCATTGATTTGTGAATAAAAGAGAATCAAATTTTGGCAACCATAAGGGCCAAAGGATCCCTTTAGTAACACAGAATAAAGCTGATGTTCTTCTTCATTCAGGTCTGCTGCAGATTTGGACTCCACTATAATGTGATCATTCGCCAACCAAGAAATCTGCATGTTATCTCAAGAATTCCCTAAGATACAATAAAGCGTGCAATGGGTGTAAGCGCAGAGACATCAGGCTTGCCTTTTCTTTAAAGCAGGTCAATTCTTTGTGAAAGTTCCTAGAGCGTTGAAACCTGACAATTATCTTTCACTGGCACAGTCTTTAGATGTGTGCAATGGTCGAGAGGTCATCAATGTTTGCTTTGTAAGCTCTGGAAGATATGCCAGACAGCGAATCATGAGATGGCTCTGAGATAAGAGAGACCTCTCTTCTGCTGCAAAAATACACAATAAGATAACATTGTTTTTCCACCTTTGGTCATAATCCAGCAGTGTTGGCTATACTCTCATGAGATCCCCTCTATGCATTCTAGATATAGCACAGCTGAAAAGGACAGAAGTGCTCAGTTACATACTACTTCTATGCGATGAAAAAAAGTGCTTTATATATCTACATTTGTTTTCTTGCACAGCCATTGTATAACACCCATTGTAGTGAATGTGTTCTTTAAGTACTGAGTTGATTCTGACACAGGAATACAACAATTATAAAGATCACGGTGACTTCATTCTGGCTTCGGTTAATCAAATCTGCTGTAATTCCAGAATTGAGGTTAAGAAAACCAGGAGTTTTTTGTTTTTATGACTTGCAATTTTTATTTTACGATATGCATAAAGCTATTGCCAATAGGACAGTACTATTCTGAAAAAATACATAGTGAAGAAATTCAAATTTGATGTGAAATAAATACATAATTAAGAATACAATTTAAATAATAACACAATAAAAAAACAAGCTTATCTCTCACATAGTAACCCAAAATATTGTGCCTCCACATTGTCTTCACACAGACACTTCGATAGAAGAAATATACCACTTGAGGAGATATTTTTCTGTCTTGCATTCTTTCATATGCTGTTACTTTTCCTAATTCAGTCACCAAGTCCTGAAAGAGGGTCTCTACGGGTGACTTCCGGTTCCTGAGAATGATTTGCCATCCAATGATAATAGCAGTCTGGGTCAAAACACTTCAGTGAATGTGGAAAAGCAGATACCACCTTCCAGTCTCTAATATATGAAGCTTTGGACTGACAACAAATGGCAGTTTTAGGATATTTGCAATGTAACATTGAATCTTTGTCCAGAATTGATGGCTTTTTGGGCATGTCAGCACATGTACAGACGTACCCTCATCAGCACTTCAGTTCTCAGAAGTTGCTACTCTCATCCTATTCATGTTCATGAAATGACACACCCAAATCTCTTTCCCAGACAAATTGAATTCAAAGACCTGGAGAAATATACATGTTACTCATCTGCTGACTTTGCTCTGGATTTTGCTGAAATACGTGAGGGTCAATATCTGACAGCCCTGCGAAATCCTGGATTTGTTGTGAAATGCCTGACTTCATTTATGAATCAGGTTAAAGCCATCCCGCACTGCCAACGCAGTCTTACTCCCAACTCCTCAAATACGCTTGGTAAATGATATATCGTCATTTCGATGAAAACATCATCACAAACAGTTGTGTTCAATGCAGTGGATTCTGTTGCAAGATAGTCCATCACCTCAAATACTGAAGCTTTCAACACAAAATGTGAGTAGAATCAGACGAAGACCCTGAGAGCAACAGCTTTTACCAAACCAGGGCCTGTCTAACATCTCTCATCTGTGAAAAACATCCCAGTGCATCAGCAAGTTCTTCCACTGGTCACTCATCCCTTGACCAAAGTATAATAACATTGCCCAAGAGTTCCCAGGCTCCACTGCTCAGCTATTCAACCAGCCCCTGACTCTCAGAGTGCTTACTTAGCATTTGCGTCACAGTAGCTACTGTGATAAAGCATTGGACCCAATTGATTTTGTGCCAGTAGTGGGTCTATTCTGGTATGCTTTAGTCTCCTTTTTTCCTTTCACCACCAGACCTCCTGTGCTTTTTCTGCTTTGGATAGCACAAAACAAAGATGTGCAGCCTCTCACCACCCGTGTTGGGAGGTCAACCCCTCCTGGCTGTCAATAGTTTTCAGAGCCGGTCAGAGAGACAGAGTTGACACTGTGGACGGCTGTAAATCCTGCACACTGAACATACCATTGGACAGACACTTAGTACATCCTTATACAAAAGTAACCCTTTTGTAAAGATTCTTTATTTTCCACATTTTAGGGCCATATCAGATATGCACCTCTAATCAAAGGCTGCTGTCACACATGTTGGGTCATTTTCTCATGTACTTCATATATATACTTCACTAACTGGATTTTTTTGAATACAAATGTTATGATTATACATGTATGCAGATTGCACAGAATTTGTAACTCATGGTGATATAATCTTTAATGGGGTATGCTTACAAATTGCTAGACATGCACATGATAAATATATGACACATATGTGTTATGGTGAATGGTGAGGGGAGCAAAGGAGCAAGGAGTTCAGACCGGCTGCTGGGGGCAAGAAGTAGCGGTAAGAATGTACATAAATGGACAAAGATGAAAGTAAAGAAGGAGGAGGGAGGAAGGGACGGAGAGGGGGAGGATGGCTAGGTGGTCGAATGAATGAATGGATGGATGGACAGATGGGGGTTAGGTAGCTGGAGGGAGGTAGGCTACATATTGACATCGATCCACAGGAGGGCCCATCAAAGAAAGAGTGACATTTATGGGCCGCTGACTGCGTCGGCCCGCCCCTCAGCAGCAGGCACAGAAAACCGTGACATTGTCAGCTGTGCTGGGAAAACTGCCGCTGCTCTCGACTACTGCTGAGCCATAGACATTTTCTCTATAGAGTCACAGGTCGAAGGCTGAGGGGTCTTGTTAGCGGCAGAGGGTGATATACTTGTTCTGTATTAAACATGGATTTGGAACGAATGAAACACAGTTGGAGTGCAATGTCTTATTACTCCCAAGAGAATTTGCGTTGCACATGTAATGTGCACATATATTAAAAGAAACACACAGCCTAGATAACAAGGTGTCGTCAAGTTGCATCGAGTTGAATCTTTTAATGCATTTTTAATGCCACTTGTGCATATTTATGGGCGTATGAAAATGACAAATGGAGCTTCATGTTTTTTTAATCGGGGAAATTTGCTCTTTTCCTATTAATGCATGTTTTCTGTGTTGACTCAATACGTCAGCTGACTTTGAGGGTTCCCTCGATTCTCCGAAACCAATGTGATTTTGGCATGACCCCTACCAACCAATCACCTTGTTGCTGTCAGACTTTAAACTGGATCGTGCTGTGTTGAGCAGTCATCCAATCATCGCCCCTATGTGCCTTACCTCTACCCTTTTGTCTCCATTGCGTCACTTCTTCATGGCATTTATTAAATACCCCCCCCCCCCCCCCCCAAAAAAAAAAACTATCTGAATGCGCGCACCACATAAAAGCCTTTTTTAGAGAGGGATAAATATAAATAAATATATATATATATATATATATATATATATATAGACTTCATCCAGCACATTTTACCTTCTCCACCAACACCAAACCTCTAAGAACGGTGCTACATATAGACCCAGCTGCTCTGCTAATTCTCAAACAAGAGCAAAATCCCATTCCACCCACTTCAACAGCAAAGTTAAAAACATCATCAACCCTAAAACCCTTTCAACTGTATCTACTGCTGATTCCTTCTACTGCATTTCACCTGTGTTAAGTCAAGGGTAACTTTGGTATTCTTCAAACTGAACCCTATTTCCCCACGTTATTGTGTTTAATTGACTAATGGCAACATGTTTTTAACCGGTCCAGTATTGAGAGATAACGCAAATATCTTTCTTTACCTTTCACTTTATCCGGCCTGTTTGTTATTGGGTGTCTCCCTTGGAGAAGTCTTGTTCTGAAATCCTGTGTAGCATCCACCTTATCGAAATTAGCTAAATATTGAAAATTACCGAAGTTGACGTCCCTTGCGAACAAGTCTTTTAAATGCCGGGACTACACATGCACATGACTACACATTAAAAATGGCTGAGTTCTTATTCTTGGTGAATTTAACACCTTTGTTGTCTCTCCATGCCTGCGTTTACAGACAATTATTTTAACCTCTTTGAGTCTTTCAATCTTGAAAAGTTTGTCAAAAATTCTATTCCTAACAAGGGGCATACCCTTGTCCTCGAGTCGTCTTATGCTGTTCCTCTGAATAATATTGAATTGCTAGATTGTAATGTCTCCGATGAGGCTGTGATCTGAGATAGCGTGCTACTGCTTCCAGCGCCTAAGCCATCTACCTGCATTGGGTATTTTAATTCCAAGTCAGCTTGCAGTTTCTGCAAAAAGTTCTGAGCTGCCTCTGACCATGATATCTTTAATCAGAAGACTGTCTCTGTCAATGATGGATAAGATAATTTTAATAGAACATGTCAGACAATCCTTGATGACATTGCCCCTATCGAGATGAAAGGAACAAAACACAATGCTGGCTAAATGAGCATACAAGGGATTTATAGAGGCCATGTCGGAAAACTGAGGACAAAATGTAATAAAGACAAGCTCAAGGTATCGTGATGCTGGCCTATCATTGCACAGTTAAAGAAACAGGGTATTCCTATTTCTCCAATTTGGTGGCTAGTCGCTGCCACAACCCCAGGGTTTTATTTCAGGCAATCAATTCAGTGATTAACCCTTCTCCGAGCCAGCATATGGAAGCATCCACTGAGAGAGTCAAGCAGTTTCTCCACCATTTTTTTTAATAAAATAGATGACATTAAGCTCCAAATCACACCTGTGACCAAAGATCTTCTAATCTGCACTGAACCCTCTGCAAGTATGTCTTGCTTTCAGCAAATTGCAATGTTATAATTATTAGAGTTAATCTCCCATTTAAATTCCTCCACATGTCAATTACACATAAAGGTTATTACAATTATTATTATTATCATCATTATCATATGATGAAGTTGAAATGGAAAAAGAAGGTGGGTGACCAAATTGAATACGCAAAGATATTCATTTAGACTCAGTCTTTTTATTTGGTCTGCTTTTGTTATTTTCCTTGCTTCATCATTTTAATTAATTATTCAACGTTAAGCCCTGAACCGTTTCTGTAAGAGTACTATTAAGCTGGCTTACCAACAAGGCAGAGCAGGCAACTACGCAATCCGCCAAGCTTCCCAAAAGTCCCACGGTTCCAACAACTCAATGTCAACAGAGTTTGTTTGTGATCCTTCGTCCAAAGGCATTGTGGATTTTTGACGGGTTCCATTACTCTCTCTCTCTCGCTCTCTCCCTCTGACCTGCTAGAAATCGTACAATTCATTCAACAGAGATGTTTACGACATAAAAAAGTATTCATCATTAAACCATGTCTGAATGGATACAAAATGATATGCCCATTATCACTAAGAGTGCATTTTCCATTTTTCATCATTTTCTTTTTTTGGGTGATAAACCAATCATACATCTTTAAAAGAATGCATCATACTTAGCCTTCCTTGCTCAGAGTTGCCCAAAGAAGTTTGCCAAATCACTCCCAAACTAGGATTCCTTGCTAGAAATGCTAAATTCGGAGCTCTCTGAGAGTAATCTCAGGATGTTGAATACAGCCCTAATGATCTCTCTTTTCAAAATTGCATATTTTATTCTGTGAAAACCAATGAAGCTTTCATAAAAATATGACTTAATATCAGACATAAATACATAAAGCTCAGTGTTAGTTACAAGGCTTCGTTCTTCAATCCTCCAGGCATACTCAGACAGACACACACACACACACACGCACATTACCCACAACCTACTGTATGTGTGTGATTTGTGTTCCATCACTGGCAATCATGAAATGATTGCAGGGAGAGAATGGTGGGTAACAAGCATCACTGTTCAGCATTCCTAAACAGCCTTTGCTGTCAAGGGCATTTACACACTGCAGAGGTGGACGCATGTGTGGCCGCGCGCACACACACACACACACACGCACACACAATCGTACAGATAAAAAAATCATACGTTTGGTAAACTGTCTTCACTTCAGTGTCGTACTGAAGTAGTTTATAATCTGCTGTGAGAGATTTATTGCGTTTGTTTTCTGATGATTTGTGTTTGTTTTTGTCTCCATTCCTTCTGTCCTAAATTTCAACATCTCCAAAGCACAAAGATTTAAAAAAAGTGGTACTAAATTCCTTTTTGCTTCAGGTCATCTGGTGCAGCTTCTTCAAAATTCTTCAAAATGAGCAACGCGCAAGATTTTAGCAGTGACAGAAGACTTTCTACACAGTTTCTCATTTCTCACAGATTATCAAAGAAAGGCCGAGCATCAATATTTCATTTGATGCCACTGCTGCCTCTGTAGCAGACACCAAACAAACAATATTTGAGCATTATTGTCAGTAAATTTGTGATGGAGGGATTTGGTCTCTCATTCATAAACAATAATCCCTGCCAGCTTCGACGGATCTTATCCAGAGGAAAGGAAATGATAAAATGAAATGTCTTACTTATTGTACAGCTGGAGCCAAGATATTTGTGTTTGCAGGCTTCCACGATCACTCAATACAGAATATAGAACTGAGCCTTTGTGGCTGCAAACAGACACTTGTCTTTCTTTTTTTGTATGGTCCAAACTTGCTTAGTTGTTTTGGTTATGTTATTCCATCCACTTTGAAACCAAAGCTTTTTGGAAAGAAATGAAAAGAAGATGGAGAGGAAGAGCTTCTCTTCTCGAGTGTAACATCAGTGGGAGTTTCTGAGAACTGGAGCCAGAGTTTTGTTCAAGGATAGCTCTGGTTTATTATAACATGGGTCTTATTTTGGTCATTTTGGGCATCATTTCTATCAGATATGATACACATACTCGACAAAGTCATTGCTGAGATCTGGGAACATAGAAAACAGTACCACAACAAAGTTTCTCCAAGCAAGAAATATACTATTATTACTACTAAATATTACAATATAGTATAATTTTTTACTTCACATCAGCTGTTCCATGCAATAAAATGGTTATAAACAGGTATGGCGTTGGAACAGAAAAGCCTTCCCTGTAGTCTTATCTGTGCACATATTCCTCGATGGCCGATGCGAGACAAAGCATCACGGGACATTAATGGTCAGTCAGGCTTGGCCCTGGAGAAGAAAACGCCAGCCAGATTGCAATCCCTCACCTTGATGCACAAATGGCCCTGCACACCAGGCCGAACCCTCCCATCCTCCGACCGCACACCGGAAATGAGTGATGAGTCTCCAGTTAAGATCCGCGGGAGGCCTGGGATTGAACAGAACTGCATTTTGTCACGCTAACACCAGAGGGGACATTTGAAACAGGATGACACCTCATGAATATCAAATGGCACCCTGCTTTTTAGCGTGACACACTTCACACTTCCTGGAATTAATTATCGGTGGATAATGTGGCAGGGACGCGGTCGACCACCGCTCCGAGTTTTCAAGGTGCCCTGAAGAACTTTTTGATGCTCATGAAGTTGGACAAAGAGGACTTTTTTTCCAATGTGTCCTTCTGCTAGAGTGACACCTTGCTGCGGCACACAAATGGATGAACTTCCAGAAGGGAGTTACACTTCCAACGTATTGGCTGAAGATAATCCCTGGACTCCATTTCTCAATTATACTATCCATGCCTCTGTATTAGCCAACTTCATTAATATAAAAGCCATTAGAAGAGAGCAGGAAAGAGTCGCACCCTGGCCACTTCATCACAGCTCGGAGAGAGGAAGAGGCATGCTTGCGTAAGTAAGTGCGTGTGTGTGTGTGTGCGAGTGTTCCTATGTATGTGTCCTAGCCCGCTTCAAAGGCAGCCTCTTGGACAAGATCAGTGCTGTGACCCTGTTCCAAGCCTATCAAGCTTTTAATTCCGTCATGCTACGATAGTTGCAGAAAATGAGCCGAACAAAGTTGTCGCTCCTCTGGCGATAGCAATGTGCTCTCCGACTTGAAACCAAGACTGAACCCTCAAACAAACCTTTGAAGGTCTGTCCCAAAGTGAGGCCGTCTTCACTTTCCTCAAATGTTCAGAACTTAAATTGGTCCTAACTCCTAACAGGGATAGATGTGCTAGTACACGCACGAAGAAACGCACAGCCGTTAAGATACTGTGAATTCTCAGGTATAACTTCAGCCGCAGAGTGCAACCATCAGGCTCACATTAGAAGACTGGACTACATTTCTTACGTCCCGTGTTTTATGAGTATACCATATGATATTTTAGTAAAATACCCTCCTGTTTTCTCATCTGCTACCATTTGTATTTGCTGTCGATGGAGTCTTTTCTCAAAGGAACTGTACAATTTCCACCGTGTTCAGCTGCTGTCTTGATAAAGGTACGGTAACGTACATTACCCTCGAACTAACTCCATCAGTGCTCGCCACTGTGCTGCTCTTTGTTTCTCTTCTCGAACAAGAATATAGTTTTCATCCTCTAATTACTTCCATTCTCTGTTCAGCCTCCTTTAATGAAACTCACCGTGCAGACGGGTTACACTGAAAGATTTAAAGCAAACTTTGTTGTTCTTTTCAACCTTGACAAAGGCAGCGCAGACCAGATCCACTCTTTCCATTCTTATACCTTCCACAATGTAAGCCATTCACATAACATTCGCAATTGAGTATTTCGCATTGTGTAAGGGCCTTAACAGGGATAATTATTTGCTGCTTAAATTAATAAATTAATGGAAATATGATTTTGCTTAAAAAGAGAGCAGCATGTTTGTTGAGTAAGGTATGACTCTGTTGCTGTGCTGTATTTGAAACACATTTTAGGTTTGATACATTACTTGCAACTGGACTTTACATGTTAGTCCCATTAAAAAAACAAAACAAAAAATATATATATATATTTGGTGTGAGCTTGACCATTGTGCTCTTGCAATTTTCACGTCTTAACACTTAGATCCAAAGACCCAAAACAGATCTGGTTCGATGTGAAATGTCACCAGGGGTCTAGGCATGCACACAGCCAGGAATGTTTTTTGTGTCAGGGTCTGCAAGGGTTGCAGGCTTCCCAATGAGAAGCCTGCTGTGAGGGAAGAAGAGACCAGGCATGCCTGGTGGAGAAACACATGGAAACAGAGGGGGGTATATGATATGTTGAGAGAGAAAAAAAAGCATTGATGTGAGAATGCAAGGATGGCAGGAATACGGAGTGAGGAGGAGGGAAGGCAATGCAAAGGAGTATCGTGTGTGTCTGCGTGATGACAGAACAAAAATAGAGATTAATGGAGAAGCAAAAAGTCTCCTCTGCCTCAGCAATCGTGACTCACAGGAGAGTCGGTGCTCTGTGTATGTGTGTGTGTTACATGTACAATGAACAATAACGTACCCTGACTCATTCACCATCTACATCGAGAAAGGAAAGCGAAAAGCAATCACACAGAAACACACACACTTACACGACAACAACATTACCAATGCATTCGGGGTGGCAGCTGAGAGACATAAAGAAAGAGACACTGATTCATGTGCAAACACTGACATGTTTTCACACTGTGAAAGAGCATCTGCATTTGAAAGTGTAAACATATCATGTCAGAAGTTGTTATTTCATGTAAACTCGTGACGTGAATGGATACTTATTTCTTTGAATACATGCTTTGGATTCTGCTCATGTGTACGTCCGATGTGAAGAAATGGCGACGTATGTTAAATCAGTTCACAAATAGAAGTGCTGGGCGGAAACTGAATACATCTCACTCTGTTGAGGGTTAAAGCAAACCAGTATACTGTAGATCAAGTGAGACGGTTGTTGTAAATCAACAATGTCATACAAAGTTTAATGCATGGCCTTTCAATAGATGTGTAATATTGAGCAGTCACATTTCAAGGATTTGGTCCTGTTCATTTGTTTATGTTTGTACAATGGAGAAACCGACATAATGGAGTCATTTTTCAAAAGGACCATGGAGCAAGGATATGTCTATTTAGGAAGGACGAGGGGCATTAACAGTAAACAAATGTGATGGGAACACGGACTGCCCTCGTCTGTAACACTTTTGTATCTGGGCTGTATCTGTACAAGTAGTTCTTTCATTTTTCCACCTACATGCTTCACTCTTTGAACTATGATTGTGGAAGTCAAATGATTGGTTGATGTTACCACGCATCACACAATCTGGTAGCAATTGTTCATGGCATGGCATAAGTGTCCAAACCCCATTGATGACTTGTTGCAGATCTAACTTTTCAAAATCAATAAGTGACACTAGAGTTTTGAGAAAAGCCAAGACAGCACTGTATACAGGAGGCCTCAAGGCTTCCCTAGTATTCTTACTGTGCACTGTACATTAAGGAGTAAATATATATTTGATAATCCACAAATACAGCTTGTTTGCTTGCTTGTTTGGCCCACATGTCCAACCAGTGAAGGAATATCATGGTTCATTTGTAATGATATAGCAAATCCCAAAAATATCTAATGGTGGAAAAGTATAGCTCATCCTTTGCATTGGAAGTAAAACTGCAAGACAGAACCATTCGATTGCAGACTGACAACAGCACTACTTGTACAATCGGACTCCCTTGTGTCATGGTACTGACTCCTGAATATATTATAGGCAGCTCTATCCTTTGTCTCAAAGTGGAAGTGACTTGTACAACCTTCAGTGAACTGGAATACAGCCATTGATTAGGTCAATGATTTTAATGAACTTTGAGAGATTGATGCATCAATAAGCCTTTTCTACACAGCACTTAGCCCTGGGTTAAGATTCGCATTATGCCCCGAAGGTGAAAAGCACACATTCCAGGACGTACTTTTGACTCGTACATCCTGGAATGTGTGTTATTCCCACCATTAACCATTTGGGTGCATTTCTACCTGCAGTCAAACACTTTACTGGTGTATGGTGGGTCGAATGCCGTGGTTGCACTTGTCTTTTCAATGCGATTTCTTTTGGGATAGGATGCGCCAGATCGGAACTTGGCTGTGTCCGCAGTTGTTTTTCCACACTGATTGGAATGTGGACCGATTGATCGGATCTCAATACGAGGAAGATCCCACCTGGGAATGTACAGACAGGACACTTAAAGCCTCCTGGCATGATCTGATGACAAAGGTTGCATTGAAAAGAAAAGTGTAACCACGGCCTATAATGCCACTCTAATGAATAGTATCAGTTAGACTGCAATACATTACATTAGCCTGAGCTGTGGTCACACCACTCCGAGTAAGGCTGTAGCAACAACACCTCCAAGGGAACTGGATTGAGCAAAGGTGTATATGACTAGAATTCTGAGAGATTGTGAGATGAATACTGTAATATTCCTTCATGCAAAAGTTCTCTGGACAGCAAACAAAGAACACACCAGAAAGGCAACAATTTCAGTACCTGAGAGAGTATTGGTTGAGACCATTTTACTGACCAAAAAATGTACCTCCACCCTATTGCCATGTTGTGCTAAAACCAAGTAAAATCTTGACAAATTCCCCCTCCACAGGGTGGACACAAATTGACATTCCTACATGTCTGGGAATGGAAAGGAAGAGGAGGAAAGGAAGGACAAGAGAGTGAGAGAGGAGCTGCCTGCCACTCATCATCCAAGGGCCAGCGAGCATGGTTGAAGTCTGCAAGGCACAGGTCACCTGATCCATGTTTAATGTGTGTGTGTGTGTGTCACTCCCACCATTGTGGCTCATCGTTGGGCATCACTACAGGAGCTGAGGATGTGTCACATCAACCACAGGCCAGTGAGCAAGTCTGGGGAATTGGGTTCACTAACTGTGTGTGTGTGTGTGTCTGTGGGTTGTGTGTTCGTAGATCTGGAGGCAGGCAGGGCTGTGTGTGTGTGTTCACAAGATGGAAGATCCCCTATATGCCTTTTCCACATAGAGGATGTATAATATTTGACACTTTCTCTACACTGTGATTGCCGTGTTTATTTGCAGCGTATGTATCGAGAAACATAGCATGTGGTGAATTCTGCGGGGGGAGCCGACTGTGACAGACAGTAACTAATCAACGCCCCCACAATGACGGCATCTCCATCTCACTGCCGCAGCCGACAAACATCCTCATTTATCTCCACGAATTTACGTGATTGTTTTTCTTTCTTTTTCTTTCTTTCTTTCTCTACACCCTAATTTAATAACACATGTTTGTCATTGATTTTAAACACAGTTTGAAGCGAGACCATTAACTTAGATGTTATGTATTAAAACACTGTAATGCAAGGAATACTCAAGGCCCATGGTTTGTAGCGTTGTGCTGTAAACAGAGACACGCACACAGAAAACCCACTCAATTTGTTCCCTTGACATGTAACATAAATTGCTCCTTCTCATATTCTTTCATATGAGGTTGTGGCGTTCCTGGATTGTTATGTTCTCTAAGGACCGGGTTAATACCCATTGCCACGAGACCCATTTTTGTAGACTTGATGAATTTTCACATCAGTGGTTAATTCGCCTTTTTTGTTTTGAATTTTTTTTTTCCATAACTGAACGGAGCGTCGTTTATCATTCCAATTATATGAACGACATTTACCGGTAATTTTATTCTTTCAAAACCTTCCACAGTTTTTTTTGTTCTTTTCAACTCGTTCACTCGCCATTAACTCTTCTTTTTTTTAAAAACTTGATCCACCAGGGAGGTGAAGCTGTATTCTAATGTCAGTCGAATAGAGCAACCTCCCAGGAGAAGGTAAATGAAATAACATGCTGATGACGATTGAATGATTTACACATTCCAATCAAAGTATTTTCCAGGGTTATGTTCTCAACAATAGGTCATACTTTTGTTTAACCTAGAGAGGAGTGTCAAATAATTAACCATTGATAACAGAGAAATATTTTCTGAAAACTCAATTATACAAATTGAATAACAAGATATAATTGACTATTTGTCAATTCCAGTCAAAAAATATCTGCATTGTTTTTGAAAGTCCAGGTTGTTGTGCTTCACCAACGCATGGAGAGGTTGTCTGTGAAAATGCAAAGCTTTTGTGTACTTCTGTAAACTAAAGAAAAACAACGTGTGCTTTTTTCAGTGTTCAGGTACCAAAAGTGTTGCTAAATCTGTTAAAATCATGACTAATGCTCATAATTGCTGCGAGCAGAATACATTTTCAAATATTTATTCAGTTCTGCAGCAGATCCAATCTAATCCTGACTAATCTTTGCTAAAGCCATGTTAGCAGCATGTAGAATGTGGTGAGATCCATGTGTGTGTGTGTCATTTTCATGTGAATGGTAAATCATCAGCACCGCATGTGCAAGTGTGTGTCTCCACGTGTTCAGGTGTGTTTGCAAATGGGTACATCCATTCGCGCAGTAGCCTGTGCCCACACACATTGATGGATGCATGTGTGTCTGCCTTGGACACACCTCTAAAGCAGGCCGATAAATAATAAATGTCCGTCCATGCAGAGGCGACGTGGCAGCGTTTGGAGAAATAGAAAAAGAGAGCGGCCTTGTTAATACACCTCCACGCAGTCTGCCAGCCACCCGGCTAACCAGCCTGCTCAGGGGACTGATAATGGCTGGCTGTGCCGACGGCTAACGTTGCTGCATTATGATGAAGCCCGATGCCGCAATCGCATGGAGGTTTTCCCTCCAAATTTGCCTGTCACCTGATCCAGCTCACTTGTGCATAGTGTCTGTTTCACCCTCTTTTTTCTAGTTTTAATTGATCTACTAATAGTACGATGTCAGCCAACACGTACTAGAAGTTTTTTAGAACTTTTTTATAACTAGAACTGTTTTTGCATTTGATCTGCTATGGCTTCACTCACCCCTCCATCCGACTGTGTCAGCTGCGCCCGCCTGGTGGATAAAATCACAGAGTTGGAGGGAAGAATATCCACGCTCTACAGGATCCAGTATGCTGAGAGCCTCATGGACACCATCATTTTCGGTCCATCACAGACTGACACAGCCAGCGACCGCGTGCATGAGTCCATCGCTTCCAGTCCTGCTGCCGCGGCACCTCCTCCGGTCGCAGCTCCTGAGGCCTCCTGGCTACGGCTCGGAGCTAAGCCCAAAGCCCTGGTCAGCTCTACTCCATCACATCACGAGCCCTGTTCCCTGGTCTGTGCTCGCGGCAGCCGGAGAGGGAGACGCTCATCTCCTACACCCCATGGCTTCGATGTCCAGCTGAAGAATGGATTTGACGCCCTTGCCCTGCACGAGTTCCCTCCTCTGACTACGGACTCCCAGCCTCCTACATCATCCCAGCTGCCGCCTCGGGGGACCCACAGCCCCGGGTCCACCGACATCCCTACGCCAGTCATTCCTGAGCCCTCCTCTCGCCCCAGGACACGCCGCTCCATACCGTGCTTTACACCAGCACCGCGGCGAGCTTCGGTCGCCCGTTCTCTCAGTCCTTGCTTGTCTGCTCCGCCACCACTGGTTGAATCCTCGCCTCCATCCACGCGTATTGCACGCGCAGTGTTGCCGCCTCGTCCCCTCTTCGCCCCGACGACGCTGATAGTCGGGGACTCAATCATCAGGAACACCCGTTTCTTCAACGCGGAGACACACTGCTTCCCCGGAGCAACGGCTCCAGACATCCTGCTGACACTGCCTGGCCTGATGCGCGCCCTCCCGTCTTCCATTCGGCGAATTATCGTTCATGTGGGAATCAACGATACAGCCCTCCACCAGTCCGAGTTGACCAAGATGGATTTTACAAATCTTTTAAGCTTTTTAAACAGCTGTGGACTGTCTGTTTTTATCAGTGGTCCAAGTCCAACACTCGGCCGTGGATCACAGCGGTTCAGCAGAGTCCTCAGCCTCCACACCTGGCTCCAGGCCGCCTGCAGGATCAACAACGTGAGCTTCATTGACAATTTTAATCTGTTTTGGGGCCGCTCTTCCGCTTTTAAGAAGGATGGTATTCATTTTAACAAGCTGGGTAGCCGCCTGCTAGCGGCTAATTTACAGTATGCTGTTCACTCCCATTCACATGATTGACTGTTTACACCTGGATCCCCTGTCCGCTGTCACTCTTCCTCTACGATAAATCATCAGCCGCATTCATCCCCTACAAGCAACACCAGCTCCCCCTGGCGGCATGGAGGATCTCCAGCCTCTAACGTAACTTCCACTCCACGACCCATGAACATTCCCGTGAGAATCACAGACTCGCGCTCACGCCCTAGTTATGGTCGGTTTCGAGGTGCTGCACGAGTGATCCGTCCTATTGCACATACCCCCAAAGCTTCCTGTGCTGATGACGACACAGTGTCTTCCCCCATCAAAATGTGTCTGATTAATGCACGCTCTATAACAAACAAGGCTCACATTTTAAATGACTTGTTCACAAGTCATAATTTGGCTTTTTTATTTCTGACCGAGACCTGGCAACAGAATATGGAATGCATCCATTTCAATGAACTCTGCCCTGTGGACTGTTCTTATGTTGGGACACCGCGTCTGACAGGCCGCGGTGGAGGCCTCGCCGTGGTCTGGAAGAATCAGTTTTCCTGCCACTTGGGGAGCACAGAATCCTATGCTACTTTTGAACTACAGCTGACTAAAGTGGGCCGGCAAAAGCCGTTTTACTGTTTTTTAATTTACCGACCTCCAGGTCCTGCAGGTCAGTTTTTATCAGAATTCACAGACTTTCTGACCTCTATTATCAAGCTAGACAAAGTGCTTCTGGTTGGTGATTTTAATCTGCATGTCAATGATACCACAGACTGTATAGCTACTGAGTTTCTCAATATTACTGAATCTTTTAATTTCACGCAACATGTTTCTGGCGCCACTCACAGGGGTGGTCACACCTTGGACCTTGTGTTTTCTCTGGGTCTTGATATTGATAATACCCGTTGTGAGGACCTATTGATCAGTGACCATAAATGTATTTTCTTTGATCTTTCTGTCAATGCTGACCCCTTGTGTCTGAAACAAACATTCCACTCACGCATTATTACTCCGAGTACAGCTGATCAGTTCTCGATGCACTTCTGCTGTGACTTTTACACAAATCTCAATGATGTTGAACACTTGATACAGTCCTTTAATGAACATTGCACCACTTTGCTGGATAAAGTGGCACCTCTTAAGGAAAGGACCAGGGCTGCCTATAACACTACTCCGTGGATGACAGAAGCTGTGTGCAGCGTGAGACAGAAGTGTCGCAGGGCAGAGCGACTCTGGAAAGCTACTGGGCTAGAAGTGCATCGTTTATATCTGAAAGACCTCAGAGTTTCTTTTAATACCACAGTAAAGGAAGCTAGAACTGCTTATTTTGCCAACCTAATCTCTTCTTCAAAGAAAAATCCCAAGATTCTGTTTGACACAATTAGAGGAATTGTTTCACCACCTGTCTCCACTGTACCATGCTATTCTGTTGACGATTGCAACAAATTCCTGATCTATTTTAATGATAAGGTAACAGGTATTAGGTCTGGCATTCGGCCTGGGATCTGTTCGGCTACTTGTAGCTCCTCGCAATCTCCTGCTGTTATGGGCTCTTTCCAGCCTATCAGCCTTCAAGACCTGATGGACTTAATTAACAATACAAAGCCATCAACTTGCCCTCTGGATATAATTCCATCCTCTCTATTTAAGAACGTTCTGTTAACTATTGGCCCTGCAGTAACATCTATTGTCAATTCCTCATTGTCTACAGGAATTGTCCCTTCCTATTTCAAACATGCCACTATCCAGCCCATATTAAAGAAACCTAACTTAGATCCAGCTTTGCCCATGAACTACAGGCCCATATCAAAACTGCCTTTCCTGTCCAAACTTTTAGAGAAAGTGGTGGCCAAACAACTTACTGCTGCACTGGAGAGGCACAACATGTATGACAAGTTCCAGTCTGGGTTTCGTAAGCAACACTCTACTGAAACCGCTCTCCTGAGGGTTTCAAATGACATTCTCATGTGTGCTGATGCAGGTGACTGCTCTGTGTTAGTTCTTCTGGATCTCAGTTCTGCATTTGACACTGTAGACCATGACATCCTGATTAAGAGGCTACGTGATTGGGTGGGCATAACTGGCATAGCGTTAGACTGGTTTACATCTTACCTCAGTGACAGAAGTTTCAATGTCTCTGTGGGTGCTTTTGTGTCTGTTACCTCTCCACTGTCTTGTGGTGTACCGCAGGGCTCGGTTCTGGGGCCTCTGTTATTTTCACTTTATCTGTTACCTTTGGGACCGATCATAAAAAGCTATAATGTGTCCTATCACTTATATGCAGACGACATCCAACTTCATCTGTCATTCAAACCCAGCGAGGCATTCACATTAACTAGGCTCCTGGACTGTGTCAATGCCATCAGAGACTGGACGGCAGAAAACTGCCTGCAACTCAACGACTCTAAGACGGAGGTCCTAGTTATTGCTCCAGAGGAGTTTGTCCCCATGATCAGGCAGATTATTAGTCCTCTCTCCTCTGCTTCCCATTGCAACCTGCGCAATCTTGGGATTTTCTTTGATCGCTCCATGTCATTTGACCCTCATGTTAAGCAGCTGTCCAGGTCATGTTTCTTCCATCTAAGAAATATCAGTAAACTGAGATCTGTATTATCAACGCCTGAATTAGAAATGATCATACACACATTTATCTCCTCTCGCATTGACTACTGCAACTCACTTTTTACATCACTCAGTGTATCTGCTCTTAACCGTCTGCAGGTCATCCAAAATGCTGCCGCCAGATTACTCACCAGGACAAACCGACGGTCTCACATCACCCCCGTACTCCGATCTCTCCACTGGCTTCCTGTAGCATCTCGGATACACTTCAAAATTCTCACCATCACTTACAGAGCACTTCACGGTCAGGCTCCGACTTATGTAGCTGATCTACTTCGCCCCTATTCACCCGCCCGCACTCTCAGGTCAAATGCTCTAGGTCTTCTGTCAGTCCCACGCACACGATTTAAGACCCGTGGTGACCGAGCCTTTGAGGCAGTGGCCCCGAGGCTCTGGAATGCTCTGCCTGCAACTCTACGCCTCGCAGATACTGTGGATACTTTTAAAAGCCAGCTAAAAACCCACCTGTTTAGGCTGGCGTTTGTGTAAAAGTAAACCCATGTCCTAGACCTGCTCTTAACATTTGTTTTACATTTTTATTTTATTTTTATTTTATTCTTTAACATTTTTTATTCACTCTGTGTATGTAATTTATTGACCGTAGGGTCACATTGTGTTTTTTTATGCTTTTAAATGTCTGCTCTGTTAAGCACTTTGTGATAGTACTGTCTGTGAAAAGCGCTATATAAATAAAATTCATTCATTCATTCATACTAAAGCCTGTGAAAGAACAATGGCTTTATAAGTATCTGTTATGTGTAGATAGGTTGACCAATAAAAAGGTGGGCAGAAAGGCGTCATTCACAACCATGACTGGATTCTGTATTCCTTCTTTTTAATTCAACAGAGTAGATCGGGGACCCAAAGCCATCTTATGTAATGAGAGCAATTTGTACTAAATGTTTATTGGATCCGTAAGTAGTACCCTGTGCTAATTTCCCATTGAATAGTCTGAGTGAATATCACACTGGCAAAAGACAAGGAACATGAATAAAGGGGCTCCCACAAACACTATTCAATACCGCTGCTGAAATAATAAAGGACACCGATGCCCTATAATTAATACAGCATCAAGCACAACCTTCAACACACAGCCAGGGAATATGCCAGCCAACCCCATACGAATGTGGAAATACAATCTTATTTAATGTTCAGGCACTTATTGACAGCCTGCGTTGTATCACATAGCCAGTGTGTTCCTTAAGGCTGACGGCTAGGCACTGCACTTTTAGGGGGAATACTACTTTTATAATCTTTGAGCATGGTTGTAAGATACCGCAGTAAGAAGAGAAATATATAGTGTTGTTGTTATAGCCCCAGATAAGAAAAGGTATTGAAGAAAGTGTGTGCTCAAGGGATTAATGGAGCTCTGGCTGTATGGAAATAGAAAGCATCAGGTGTTGCCAAAAAAGGTGTCCAACGATAACAATATGTTTGTAATGAGGGAGGTTACACGGTGGAAACACTCTAAATGCTGCTCACTTATAAGTCGGTGAGAAAGATAGTAGACACAAGAAAGATAGCAGACACAAGCCAAAATTCCAGATCCTGCATTGCCACAGCCCACTTTAAACATTCTTACTAAGAAAGGATTTGTATTGATCACCGACAGCGTTTTCATATTACCGGTAGGTACGATTGATTCCCACGGTGACGGGACACGAAGATTATAAGAGACTAATAATTCAGAAGAAAGGGGCCATAATATGTCTGAGTTAAGGCCTTTACACACCTATGGGTGTGTGACAAATAACGGACAATCAACACTATTCATACCTGCAGTGATCACAGGTGCAACAGCACTTTTTCAAGACAAAGTTCCAATACATTTGCAGGCAGAAGACCAATTACCGGGATCCCATTGACCCAGAGCAGAGTCTGGCAGTCTTTGTGAGGTGTATTGCCGTATCACCTAAGATACCGTTATCTTTTCTATCGAGTTCCCTTTAAGCGAAATGCTCTGAGCGAATTTGAGTTCCCTCTGGTAAACAGTTTTGCCGTGTATATGTCGAGGGCTTTTATTATGAAAGGTAAGAACAGTAAGAGTGGATCTGGTATGTTATCAAGTTTGTCATCTCGGACTACGGAGCCTCCATGCTGTGATACGCAATAGGGATTGGTTGATGCCTTTATTCACGGTGTAAAATCCTCTTGAATATATTTACATACAAAGGCAGTTGAAAGAATCACAAAAGATTTACAGAAAACCTGCAACATTGTGTTGTAGGCACATGTTGTGCCCTGTTGTCGCACATAGCTTTAAACACAGCGGGTGGGGTCAGTACTGAGTTTTGGTATTTGTAACTTACAAGTCTTCTCAGGTTTTTGTTGGTGTACATTATAATGCCATCAATCACAGTTCAACTATTCAGGCATTTCAATTCAGACAAGTGTGTTCTACAAAGCTCTCTCGATACAGCCCAGATTTTCCATGACTACCATGCGACACCAAAGCGGAATCGACACTGTATTCCACATGAATATCTCTTCGACACAACGCACTACATTCCCCGAGTGTGGAGCAAGCTGTCAGCCATCTCAGTTCAAAGATTGTCATAAGTAGGCTTTCAGATGCAGAAACGACTCCGCAAAGGCAACGGCAGAGGGAAAAAAAATGGGAAGCTAAGCCCAGTGACGCGCATCATTTGGCAAGATGACAGCTCCTTAGTAAAGGGAATTGGCACCGCTGTTTTAGCAGGTTCCCCGCCGAATGTTATTGCCTATGCTTCATCTCAGTCATTGTTGTTCTCAGTCACTTTGAGCCAAGTAATTGTCAAAGCTGAGCACCTTTCAGCCCCTGCAGAGCAGGTTGCACCGCCTTGTCAGTAAACAGCAGTGTACTTTGAATATCTAATGTCCCCTTCCTCAATATAAAGGGAACGCCACTGATAGTGGGTGGCAGCAATAAATAACACAAATGCAGGTCCACATGTAGAAGGAATTGCTCATTTCAAAACACTCCACACTTAACTCTCCCGATTTTGACAGTTTTTTGAGATTTTAGGGGAGCATCTCTACGTCCCTCAGATCAGCATGCCAAGTATTATGCAGAATGACACCGTACCTTCCTTGTTGCATTTTCTTTCATATTCTTACCCTAAACCGAACTAATCTCACGCCTCAACCTAACCAAACCACCCAACGAAGGCAACTAGTTCTGTCTGTTGTCGCATATTGTTAGCGCGACGCCTCAAACAATTATGTGTCGATTTAAACATGGGTCAAGGATGATGTTGAGGGAACAAAGGGCCTAATTCAGGATATACAAACAAATCATGAGGGAACATTGGGCTGAGGGAAGCTACAACCTGAAATATATATATAGGTGCTGAGGCTGACCCTGATTGCACTTCAGCAGCTGATTAGCAGCAAGTTGATTGATCCAACTAACCCTCCCGTATGAGGCTTGGCAAAGAAAAAAGTAAGAAAGAAAAGATGTTTGTGATTTGTTTTGCAGACTAGCGGCCGGAAATCTCCAGAGCGACCGTCGCACAGGGGAAAAAAAGCAAAAAGTGTGAGAAGCATTACATGTTGCATTTCAGGGCCTTGTGATCTCATCTTAAACTAATGCTCAGCAGAGCAAGGCTCAAATGAGGTCGGTGCACCGCCTTTGCATCAATGCTTCAGACATAAAAGAAGAGCTTCAGTGGAGAAACGATATGAAAGGGATTCATCTTCATAAAAAAAAAACCAGACCGTAATTGATCGTGATGTATGTATGGTGTTTCTGAGCGAGGGCAAAATATGTTAGTATGTTAGTTGTTTGTTTATAGCGCCACAGTATGTTCCCAGATATTCAGCATGGAGTAAATCAACAATGAGGCGCTTTCAGGTAAACAAGGCCAGCAGAAGTAGCTTTGTATCACCTACGTCTAGGTGTAATACGACATAGGGTCAGAATTATGTGACGGGCATTTGCTGTGTGCCATTATATATATATATATATCTCAGGTTGTGTGGCCGTGAATGAAACACATGCAACAAAAGCGAGTACAGCGGATGGTGTGAGGCAGCCACAATTGGCCCCACTGGCTCTAATACTCATGTAGTCCTGCTCTCATTTTCTGACTCATTTGCTGGCATATTGCAGCTCAGCAAAATCAAGATCACACCAACTAATCCAGCTGGGGGGGGGGGAGCAGGATCACTGGCCAGCTCCCATTCACTGCAAGAGCAGCTATGCCTACCTATGGATAGATGCAGCCTTCATCAACCCATAAATCAAAATGACAAACACAATACATACAGGTAAAAAAGACAATCTCACTTCCCCGCTGACATATGAGCACGGCTCTGAACGTGGCACACACACGCAATAAAACTGCTGACATGGACAGATATAAGAGGGTCTCATATTTTCTTGGGTACATTGATGGCATGGTGACGAATGCTAGCAATTAATGGCAGGAGGTATTAAACATGACATGTGCTGGTGCGGGCCTGGCCAACAAAAAGAAACTTGAGTAAGTGCTTGACCTTAGGCTGTCATTTTGGAAAGCTAAGCAGAATGAGCATAGTGCGAGTCCGTAATAAAGGAGGGTCATTGCAGAGTCATATTTTCTATTTATCCGCGGCACAACAGGGAGATTTGGGCAGCCTGCAGTCAAACGTATTCCAAAAACAGACATTTTCTGATGAGACGCAAAGGCCCCTCTGTTGTTGTGAGAATTTGACTTGCTGTTTTTTAGTGATTCAAATAAAATAAACTTTTTCTTCTTGCTTATCAGTAGTCGTGTTCTGAGCTTGATTATTCTACAAAGCTGGTGTTTGGTAAAAAAAAAAAAACTAGAACTGTGAAGACCCCAGCCTCTTGATTTATGGGAGTATCAGAGCCCTCCATGGGTCATTTATCAGCTAAATAGCTTTTTAAATCCATACTCTAAAGTTCATTACAGCGATTAAAGATTTATTCAGTCATACTTATAGATAATTCATCTGAGGCCTATAAAAATGCCTTTTTTTGTCGCCGCACCATGTGGTCGTTTTTAAAGAGAATAGCAGATGCAAACTCGGTGTCGGACGCGGCCTGCCTGGTCATTTTTTCAATCTCCTCTGGCGGACGAAATATTTAAAACCACAGTGGGCGCTCCCAATTTGACACATGGCTCTCAGTGAAGATGAAAGGATCAGTGTTTCTTGAACCTCTGAGCCCCCAACTTTCCTCGAGTGTCTCAAGTGTTTCTGCCCTCATGAAGAGGAGCTCTTCATCAGCAATCCTTTTATTGTTAGAAAAAAGCAAATGAAGGAGCGTGACAACGATACAAATGAACATCGATGTGGTCACATTTGATTTCAGGTCGAGCCAGAAGAAGGAGATCCCACGTGGGCATTTTACATGAAAGTACACCTGTGGGACCTGCCTCAGGTGAAAGACTGACAACATGAAGGCATTCATCCACTGTGCATATACACCATTGAGGACTGCATGTGTGTGGAATGATGTAACCATTAGCAACACTCAAGATTGAGAAAACAGTAATTAAGCTGTTAACATAATGTTAACATGACATCTCCCCTGATGACAAAAACTAAACCAAATAACATGAGCCATGCCTTCAAATACATGACACTGTGGACAACTTAATCACAGGCATGTGATTACGTTTCTGACAGGGCAGCCAGCGGCCACGTGTATTTGTTTCGTATTTGTATTTTGGTTGTAGCAGAAAAAAACAAAAACATTTTCTTTGTAATTTTGATTAAAATGTCCTGCTTTTTAAGATGCCCAATGCACATCATACTCAATCTAACACGTGTATCAAATAATTTGGTCTTTAAGGCAAATCAAGACTGTTACTTTGTTTTTCACAACACAAATAAACTTGGTTACATATTCACAGCAAAGTTCTTCACTCCTTCACTTTCAAGAAAACTGCAGCAACATAATATATTGCAGTGATGGAAATATGTTGTTTCCAATGGTCTGCTTTGCTCCCATCCTTGCTTCTATTACAACTACAATTTACAGCCAGATGCGAGTATAAGATGCTTTCTGTAGACCATGCAGCCCACCCACCACCATCTCTATCCATTAATCCATGGACCAGACCCATACTCGACGTATATACAAACTATTTACAGGTTTATATGTCCCACTTGACAAAGAGACCATTTAACTCCCCGCCTCCTTGTTTGTTCTCGTCTAACCCTCACCATGGCTTCATTCCCAAGTCTAGTTTGTTTGTTTGGGTCTAAACCATAGTGGAAAGATTTGCTTTGCAGCAGTGGTTTTATTTTGGCTGCTTGGACTCCATCGGCCCCCCTTTACCAATAAAAGCATGTGTTTGGGGCTCTTTCCTGTTGCTGAACCGATTACATTCTCCCTTCTAATAAACCAAGCCGCAGTTTGCCTGGAGGAGAACTGAGGGCTGCGTTTTCAGCAGTCTCTGCGTGATCATTTGTTTCAAATGGCATTGCTCGCTCCTGCCCAAATGAAACAAATTAGAGGAAAACCCTACAGAGCTCAAATAAACCTCTTCAAATTTGCCTGCGATAAAATCACGTGAAGACAAGCTCTCACTTTCTCCCACTCTGCTGTCCAAAGTCCTCTGACATGGCCAGGTCCTTTCGCCACCAGGGAGATTTAATAAGCCTTCATTTCCACTCCTTCCAGGCTTCACACTGTGCTTGGCCTGCTGCAGAGGAGGGACAGACTTCATGGAGGGGAAATAGGAAGGGTGAAAAAAAGAGGCCGATGGTTGAGAACACAAAGAGATTGGTAGCGAGAACGTAGCACGCTTCCAAATGAAGTTTATAATCCACTGACTTCCTGATGCTCTTGGGGGAAAATAAAAATCCCCACAGTATCACATAACAACTGCTGCTTCTTTGTATATCATGGCGAGTGTGTGGAGTTCAGCCCTTCTGCAGCTCAGAAAAAGCTATCTCTGACATCTGACCTTTGGCGATGGTAATGTCAGCTGGAGCTGGAGCTGAGGTCTGAGGCGATATCTCCTCTTAGCATACAGGTTTCTCCACTTCTAAAACATCTCCCAGACCTTTACTGAGCTCTAGTTTTCCAGCACAACTAGACAGATGTATGGAGTGGATAAAAGCAAACCTGTGTGCGTCTTGGTTTCGGAAGGAAGGGACAAGGGCTGTGGGATTATTAGGCGATAAACAGGACATGGGTAAATAATCAAGGCAATATTCTTGATTGAATTTGTCAGGATCCAGTTTTTATGAAAGATAAACTCCCTGATTTTATTATAGAGCCAATAAGCTTTGTCGGATGATGTCATTTCGAAACACTGACCAAAAGCTGAGAGAAAATGTATTGTTTTTTTGAGGGTGAAATAATAATTAGCTGTTCAGAAATCAGGCAGTGTGCCGTGAGAGCTGAAGATGCTCTTTGGTCTATAGCTGATCCAAACAAAGACAAACAATGAAGATTCAAAAGAATATAAATGAAATACAACAGCAGTAATATAGCAGCAAACTAAATGCACGGACAGGAAGCATATTACTACGGTTTTTAGTGAGTCCTAAGTCGAAGAATATCACATATATTTGTAAGCCTCTATATTTGACAATCCATCACACTGAACCAATACGCTTGTATCACTTGGAGCTATTGGAACGTGTCTCCCAACAATCAAAATCAATGTGAGTTTGATAACGTTTAATAGACTTTATATGTAATTTCAATATTTCAATGGGAGGCTTTGGTTTGCAGTTTAAAAATACAATATAAAATGAATAAGGTCCCCAGTACCGTAGTGCTTTTGGAGAGAACTTTTATGAAGTCCTTCATATAAACTGTGTTTTATGTGAACAAACATCACTAGTCTGTAGTTACTTCTTTTTTATTTTCTCTAAAAGAGTCCAAAATGTTATTTTGCCCATCAGTGTTCAATCCTGCCCTAATGCACTGTGGGCCAAAACAGTTGGAGTTATGGATGCATATATATTGTGGCCATGTGTGTCTCTGTGTGCACATATGGGGGTGTGAGTCCATTTGAGTGTGCATGCTGGTGTATATGTGCCTTGTGTGTGTGCCATTCTCCATTTAAAGCTGCAATTGCCCAGCAGGCATGATTCGCCACAGTGCCGAAGCCAACAGACAAGCCAGCAACTCACCGACACGAGTCCCCAGCTATCACCACGCCTCAAAAACACTCCAGTCACTCTGCTGGTGACATGTGGACACTGCTTCTTCTGACAAACCATTTCTCACGGACACCTCACACATATTCACGCACTTGAGGTATACATGTCTCAAATGGATGGTGTACCCAAGCTGCCATATCCCCTCCAGTGGCTGCCTCTAATGAAACCCCGCACCTTTTGGTCATCCACCTCCATTCATTTTTCCCTCCCTTCCATTCTTCTCACTTTTTATTTTCCCATATTTTCCCGCTCTGCCTCACCTGCTTGTACCACAGTGAGCGAGAAAGCGCTGAACACTGCTCGTAATTAGTGGTCTTAATAATGGGGCATGGCCAAGGAAGGTTGCCAATAATCTGGCCTAATTGCTCAGATGTATGCCAAAGTGATCGTCTAGGACAGGGTGGCTGATAATGGCCTTGGCAGGCGCTGCCAGGGATATGCCCCTGGTGACGTGGGCTTATAATGACCGCTGGGGTGTGTGCATATGTGTGAATATGCGCATGTGCGTGAGTGTTGCTGGAGAAACTGGGCTTAACCTCCGGGGCAGAGTAAAAAAACATATTATACCAGTGCATCACAATTTTATTGTCACTGAATTGGGTCTGCAAATCCTGCTATCGATATTTCACAGTGGCTTCTTACAAAAGCTCCCTCGACTAAATGACATCCGTTGATGGCAAACGTTTGAGGGATTTAAAAGCAATTAGACTACAAGTTTAAGGCTCCAGTAGCTCCCAGAGGCTGCAATAAACGTAAACCCCGCAATATTAAAGTGTTGATATATTCAGTATGATTTCTGTCACTCATAGACCTAAACCAGCATCTGTTTAAAGACGTTAAGTTTGCCCTGGAACTGGCACGATACGAAAACATTGAGGAGTCATGATGATTTACAGGGTTTATTCTGGAAATCATAACGACACCAAGGGGTTAGCTTACAGCTAACTTTCAGCTAACCCGATGCCAATCCACATAAGGTTTTGAAATACAGCTGTTGAGCGATGTTGCTCTGGATGTTGCTCTGTTGGATTGTCAGACAGAAAAGTGAAAACGTCTTTTTAGAGAACAATGACCCTATTACCACATGCTGTGTGTCAGTGTACTGTCTGCCTTGTTTACTTGTATGCTATTCTAAATACAATCACTTGAATCTTAATTTACCATCAAACTCATGTACGATTAATTTAATCATGTCACACTTCTGACAAGGAGCAGTTAAGCTGCTAATCTCCTGCCATGTTCCTCACTAATAAGCTAATTTATGAAGCAAGGTGATCCAACATGTAATCAAGCATCTTGTATTACACGTAGGGGGAGCTGTAGTGTAAACACGGATCGTATAACTGTAGGGGATGTATGCATCTCTGTGTTGTACTAATTACTATTTGGTCGCACAAATAGGTCTACACACGCAGCAAATCCCATTAATGAAATGTAGCATGGGAGTTCATCATAAAAAGACAATTTAGACATCATGCACCATACTGCACCATTGGTTATCATCTGATCCAGTTCTTGACTTTATTACTTTAAGTCAGGATGAAGATCTGAAAACTTTCAAAATAGAAAAAAAGAGAGTACTTATTTCTGACCTGACACTTATTTCAAATCAGCCCAAGTTACTTAAATTAGCCGATTACTAATCACCAGAAGAGTTAGAAACGAGTGTTGCTGGAGTTTTGACTGCTACAATAATTTAATTTCTCCTTTTCATGCACCTTGGAAGTAGGTGCGGTTGTGCTAGCAATCGCTACTCTAACCCTAACCTGAAACATAGTTGCCAGGGCCAAAAATCATAGAAATACATTGTTGATCACAGGATCCCGCAGTGTCAAGGTTCTATCGGGACATGGGGTTGATCCAGTGATTAAACTACAAGTTGTATGTATAAAATCCCTACCGGCTGCATTGATTGCATTCTGCAACACTGCTTGCTTTGTGTTTAATCTCTGTTGGATGGTCGGGCTGGTGCTTATCTTAGTGTTGGCGCGTGCATGCTAAATGCAGGGTGAGGCAGGAGCCATTATGTGTTTTGCAATACAATATGTTGATTTGACCTGAACCCCCCATAGATACAGTAAAAGCTGCTTCATCTGAACACATACAATTTGTCATTGTTTTATTGAAATATTTTTGAAGAAGGTCAGAGATTTTATTGCAAACACACTCAAGAAAGCTGCCAAAACCAGCAAAACAAGAATATTCAGCGAGTGATTGCTTTCCATTTCCAGTCAGCAGTAATCAGTAAACAGCCCACATTCAGCAGTAAACACGACACGAGCACACCACTGAATAACAAGTACTCCCCAAAAAAAGGGGGATAAATAAAGGTTTCCTTCATACTGTAGCCATTTGTTTCCCTGGAAGCTAACAGAGTCAACAGAGATCAAGTCAAGTCGAGACAATGAACACCAGGACAAAGACCAAAGCCCTCAGTCGCCAGTGACATTTACTTTTATGCCCGTAAGTCTCTCTGCTGGCTGTCAACAGCAACCGGAGCTGACGAGGAAAGACCACCACCGTGCTCTACTGCATGAAGCCCGTCTCTCTGGGCCTACTGCCTTTTCTCTTTGATCAAAATCACAGTGCAAAGGGGCAATCTCTTCAAACCTGATGGCAGAATCATAGAACGATGTGCAAGGAAAAGGCAACGCAGAGGGACTCAGCAGGAGTTCACAGCTGACTGCAATAATCCACATGTTGTTGACTGACACTCACCTAAAGGAGAGCAGAAAAAGAGAACAGACGATATTAAATAATGGATTTCAGCTGCAATATTGACAAGACAGGAATCACAAAGGGAAAAAAAAAATCATAAGAACGGAATCAGTGTGAAAGTTTGAGAGGCATGGTACAGAACAGCACAATTGGTTCATGTGAGGAAGGCAGACTTTCTTTCAGTATGTGCACACTGCTCGCTAGCCTGACTCAGAATGAAGGGACCTTACTGGCAAGTAAGTGTGCAATTAAAGCCGTGATGTTGCATTGGTATTCAAGGTTATCTCTTGCACAGGTGCAACAGATTTGCCACCAGAGTTTGCTTTTACAATCCCCATATTTTCCCAATAAGTTTGACGAACCTGTTCGCTTGTTTATTGCCTCACTGATGCTCTGAACTTTGTTGCACCGATGTCACCTTGTTCCCAGATCTCAGAAATTATAATAAGTGAGTACATTGTTATCATATCCAAAAGAACTGATGACCAGAGTTAAATACATAAGTTGTAATGAACCTTAATGTTACTCTAAGGCAGCGGTTCCCAAACTTTTTAGGCCGCGCACCCCCTTCTACATCCCGACCGGGTTCGCGCACCCCCCCCCCCCCCCCTTGATAAAAAAAAAAAAAAAAGAGGCAACAGAGGCTTTTAAGCCTTCATAGCCGCATAAGAATCGGACCAATGAGAGAACAGTTTGCTCGCGCGTGGCATTTGTTTACAAGATTTAGTCCGCTGTTACATGTTGCAGTGTGAACACAAACCGAACAAAGGAGCAACTGCAACAAAGCAAACGAACTGAAGGTGTGAAAACGCCCTGAAACACTGCAACAAAGTTTCAATAACTTTCAGTGACACAAGGCGTCACTTTTAAAGAGCAATACGGATGTGAGGACACACGCACAGGCTCAGAGGCAGATTATCACATTTAATTTACAATTAATGACCGACTAATGTAGCCAGGATGTCTTCGGACAAAGCATCGATGCGGCGCGACACAGTGTTGTTGGACACCGGGATCATGTCCAACTTTTTTGCTTCTTTCTCCCCAATCATACATTCCACCATCTCTCTGGCAGCTGGCAAGCTCACGTCTTCGGCGATTGTGTGCGGTAGCCCCTTTCTCGCTATTCTGTAACCAGATATGAAGCCCGTAGTGCGTCATTTATAGACCCAACACATGAATGAGACTGCAGTTGTTTTTGGCTGTTTTGTAACTCCTCCAATTTCGATATTAAAATATGTAAGGGGCTTTTGACTTGCACTGGCATGCTTGGTGTTCAGGTGGCGACGTAAATAAGAGCTTCAGACTGTTAGCCAGAACCTCACTGCACACCACGCACTGTGGCTTTGGGGAATCTGCGTTGCCAATACAAGTGAAGCCCAGACACAGATACTTTTCATCATATTTCCTCTTTTTTTCCCCAGTCTGCGCCGTCTCATCTTCCTCTGACTCTGGCTCGATTTCTTCTCCCGGTCTCTCCCCAATAACGCACCTCTCCGTTCCCCTCGCCTCCGATTCCTCTCTCTCTCTCTGTCCCTCTCCTCTTTTACGACTGATAGCTTCAGATGTCCCACCTGACAGTTTTTAAATTAAAATTACATTTTTTTTTTATATTTAATATTATTACACCATCAGACCGCCATTACACTTTTCCTCTCGCGCACCCCCTAGAGGCAGCTCGCGCACCCCCAGGGGTGCGCGCACCCCACTTTGGGAATCCCTGCTCTAAGGCATAAGGTTGTCTTTATTCATTGAGTATCCAATGTAACGTGAGGTGAAACATTCTAAAAGCTTTCTTTGTATTCTGGAAGTCATTAGAACAACTTTATGTTGTACACAAATACATATATGTATTTATAATATACTCAGGCTGGTCTAATCAAGCATTTGTAGCTATACCAATGAAAAACAATGTGTAGGTATCCCGCAAATTACTTTGTATGTCCATCCAAACACCCCCCAGTTAGAATATCGGCCTGTTAGAAAAGACAAATGTTTTTTGAGAGCAGGCATTAAAAGGCAAAGTAAGGACGATAGTTCCAACTGCTCAACAGACCACTGTGTTACTTAAAGAAGTCTGGTAGCTACTGCTACAGGTACAGGCAAAATATGTACTTGGAAAACAGCTGCCCTGGTGTTTGTTTCTTACAGTTAGGTAGTCCTACAAAGCACAGTTAGCTACACCCAAATTATAGTGAGCAAGGTACAGTTATGTCTGGTAAGCTGAATTTTAGGTATAACGAGTGGCAGGTTGTTTCTTACCTTCACACCAACAACTATGTCTTGTTTTTAAAACCCTATCTGCTCTCAACTGCATTACCATACAGCCACAACCCAAAGTTGACAAGAACAAAAGAAGACATGCTGTTCACTGTGATGGATTACCTATTTCAAGCAAGTTCTCGTCTCTGCAAGTAGATTTTTATATCGTAATGAAATGAAGTAAGACAAGCACATTCATCAATCTGAAAACCAGTGCTCTGCTTGGGAAAATGGTCGTCTTTAAGATGCTTGGAGTGCATCCAAACTTTATGACTTTTGAGACATTTAGCCAATCTTGAGACAAGACAAGACATCGACCACTTTGCCAGGATTCTGATACCTCCTCGTGTCAACTCGCTACATGGTCTGAAGGAAACAATAGCTCAGGCTGTACAGGAAGTTTTTACATATCACCTCATCAGACTGAATGACTGAATGTTGATGATTACATTTATATCGCTCTGTGGATGAAGGATGCAGCAGAATAAAAAGATCCCATTTGTCATGTAGACTAATGTTTCATGTGGGGGTTGAAGCGATTCAAATCATCTTGCAGCCCTACAGCCCTAGATGCCATTCAGACACATTTTTTAATTCATCTATCTCACACAAGACAGTGTAGTGGGCAATTCGAGAGACAAAAACTCTGTATTTACAACAAAAAACCTTGGATATTGTCTGAGATTAAAGTGGTACATTTATGAGATTGTTGATCCAAATGTTACCGTAAGTGGACTACTTTAACTTTAAGCAAAATAATGAGGACAAACGTCATGGTTGGGCTTAAAATAAGTACATGAACTGAGTCAAATGTAAGCAAGGTAAGATACAGAAAACGCGTAACTTCAAAATAACTCAACAGCACTTTGGGACACAAACACTGGTCTCCCATTAAAAACCCTGTTTGTTTGACCCATCCAGTTGCCCTCCTTCCTAGTCTTTAAATTACGTCAACACACTCCCGCCTCACTTTCTCTGACCATAATAAGGATGGGGATGGGTGTACATTGTAGTTACTTGAAAGCCTTGTGCGTCTCATACAGACGGCTTGACAACGGCTTGATATGACGCCCTGGGAATTAGATCAGCTGGACAGGCCCGTCTGCTTTCGATCCCAGTGACACAAGTTACTGAAAGGGCAACACATACAGCAGCAGTATGGTTGCTCACTCAGCCGGCAACCTTGAATGGGACCAGGCAACCTATTAGCTGAGCGACATGTGTAACCATCAACAGGAATCAGTAAAGAGAAGGACATGTGAGGTGAGCGGAAGCAGAGAGGAAGGCTTTTTTTTTTAAAACAAAGCAGCAATCTTGTGTGCTCAACAGAAACATTAAGCAGACTGGTTCTCTCTGTGCTGTCACATTTGTCAATTCCCTCATATAATGCGTCACCATGTGACGTAGGCTAAGAGTTACACAGAGTGTGACAAAAAAAATAAACAAGAAAGAAGAACAAATACCTCAAAGTCAAAGAAAAGCGGAGGAGAAAATGTTTTCCGCTTGACGGGGTCACATGTCAACCTTTAAAAAAAGTTTTTAAAAAGTGGGAGAATCACATCCTGACAGGATTGTGACACTGCTGGAATATCAGCTTTGAAACTCATTGTAGGTGACAGGCAAACAAATGCTCAAGTGTGACTACAGCTGGGAACAGGTGTGTGTCAAGCTTCAAGCTGGCTCCATTTATTTTCTAATCTGACACGGTACGCTAACGGTGAACCCTGTGGTACATTAAGCTGCTAAAACACTTCATTCCATCTAACACCACGCTATATCTATCGCAATTAAACACCGCCTCAAATTGTATTAAATATAATTGACCTACAACAGAGCGTGAAGCAGCAGACCATCAAGCGATAAGGAAAAAAACGTGTCGACTGAAGATGAAGACAACACTGTGTGGGGGTTTTCAACCAAAATGAAAAGCATATAAAACACAGCAAGACAGAAAGACAAGAAGAGAGAACAGTGCAGCAGCAATGCTATCGGACCTGCTTCCGCACAGTTAAATATTCTCCCAGCTCATTCAGCAGCTTGACTGCGTCGATTCTCTGACAGCTCTAGGCTTTCTTGGAAACCTCTCCTGATTCAGGTCCTTTGCCAGGCTGCTGCCATCGCCACTTGCCAGGTTTGGTGTTGTGTCTTTATTTTTACTGGGCGGTGTGGGAAGGAGGAGTGGGGAGGGGGAGACAGACAGACAGAGCCAGAGAGAGCTGTATTTCGAGAGGAGTATGTGACAAGATAGGGGGGGGGGGGGGGGGGTTCGGGGGTGCAAACTCTGCCGAACACCTTCCAAATGACATGCATGTGTCTGCATGCGCCGACTTCCTCAAAGCGTGCTTTCATAGACACGCGAGACAAAAATGGCATCACTCCATGTCTTGGCAGGACTCGGAAGGAAAGACTTTGCAGGGGAAACAAAGTGGGGGGGAAATGTATTGAGTTTCTAGTGTTTTTGTTAGAAAACTGAAGTTTTGAAAGGAGTGAGACTCGGCAGGGAACGAGGAACCAAATTGAAAAAGATTATGATTTTATTTTAAAGCAGTTTTATGCAAACCACAGTTTTCAGTGATCCAGCACCATGTATTTATAAAACTTTATATGGCACTCACGCTACTCTCACTGGAATTTGGCTTGACAGCAGGTTGTCATTCAAGATTCATATTCAACATTTGACTCGGAAATTTGAATTCAAACTAGCCGTCTTGTATCGAATTAAAGGATTTCTATCATCTTCCAGCGGTAAAACTATTCTGCAGTCAACAACCATGTCTGTCCTTCACTGTGGAGTTATAGTCATGCAGTCCAATCAACACTTCAGCTGTTAAACCCTGTGTATCATTCCGCTTTACGCTTTATCACAAATGACACATTTCGGACATACATTGTCCTCTGTATCATCTCTCAACTATCTTCTGTTGGATGTACCTCCCGACTCCTCATCTCATGTTATTCATGTATTCAGCTCTGCTGTAGACGCTACCAAACTCCCTCACATCTCTTCGCACGTTCAAATCTAGAAACTACAGTCGACGATTCAGTGAATACTTAACTATTAGATATCCCTCATGTACGCACTCGTGTTGGCCGAACTGGTTTCAGGGCTACACCTTTTAAATGGAATGAACTGCCATCTGTCCTCAAACTAGAGTCTTGCATTCTCCTTGGATATTGTACAGCTTTATTATCTGTTTTTTTTTTACGATTCGTATTGTTGTAATTCCTGTTTATTGTGTCGTTTCTGTTAGATAGTGTTCTTGTAAATGTTTCATCTTCTCAGGTTTCTGTCGGAAAAGAGATCTTAGTCTCAATAAGACAGCCTGGTTAAATACAGATGAAGAAAAATGTACCAGGCTGGTAATATTTGAACCTTGTGTGTCTGTGTCATCATGGCAAAATGTGGTCTTGGAGACTCTTACTGTAGTTCTATGTTTACATCTGCAGCTGCAACAGCGGAGATGAAGGCTCGACTATGAGATGTACTTCTTTTTACTCATGGGTGACATTTTTTTGAATGGAACAGCCCAAAAATGGAGCAGAAATTAAAAAAATATTCCTAAACTGGTTTTCACTTGTGTGCATCCTCTACATGGGATCATTTCAGGTGATTCTCATCCCCTGGTAACCTTTGAAGTATGCCTTGCAGTTCTCACCAAGGGTCTTCAGGTCCTTAAAGGTGCAAACATTAAGGGAAGACACGTAGGAAATGTAACTCATCAATATTGGCATGAACTTCCCGAGTAGATTACTTACATTAAGACCATTTGTCTTTGTTTTCTGAAAATGTATGTTCAAATATGTGCTAATTTGTACAGTACAGAAGAGAGATCTGAACAAATGCATGAAGCCACGTTAACAATTCCTGTAACTCCATCAATCATCAAATTCTGTCCAGAAATGTTGCCATGTTTTTAAAAATGGTATAAATGTCAATGTAATGTTGAGGAGACAGGGCTGCAAATCACTTACAATGCAAACAATCTTCCAATTCTCATGTACATTTACATCGTAACTTCTTCCAAACAGAAATCCCGTGCAATGAATGACTGTGTATAAAGAATTAACCATCATTAATCCCGGCCCCTGTGTTCCCCTTCACCCAGCATGCTTTGAACCTCTCCTTCACCAAGTAATAAACTGCTGTCACTATTTTAGTCGGATATGCTAATTTAGGACCCAACTCAGATTTCCTTTTGCTGTTAGATTAGATACTTAATCACCATGGTAGAGATGTGGTATATGAACAGTTTCATACGATATGGTCCAATTTCTACTTTCAGCGCTCAGGAATAATCATGTGACTTCATAAGCACCTAAATGGAATGTGTCATAACTCCCCCCCCCCTTCTTTTTACTAACATAGTCACACATGCATACTAATGTAGATATTAATTAGCTGCCTTGAGATTGTGCCAGCGGCTTTAGAAGGTAGCCTTAAATCCATGTTGGCAGCATGCTACGACCATGCCAGCATGCTGTACAAACACCTTATTAAACTGTGTGCATTCGAGGTTAAAATAAAATATGATTGGCGGGCTCCTTATACCTCAGAATGTGCCAGATTACGAAGGGGAAATGCAGCCTTTAAGCAGTACACAGTGTAAATGTGCACTGTGCTAACTGATATTAATAACAACAATTCAAATCATAATCACTTTTGAAATTAACTCAAATAATCTTGTTAAATCTACATTACATGTTGTAATTGTGCTATGATGTAAGGCAAACCTTTTATCGGTTGAAAGGACCACTATGGAGTTTTGGACTAAAAAAAAAAAAAAAAAAAAAAAAAGAATGTCTCACACAGTGACCCAGATTTCATTTTATTTCCTGACACACTCACAGGCCTGTGGCTTTTTTTTTATAATGAGCAAGGGGTTCAAAAGAAGGCAATATAATGTTTTCAAAATAATAAAATGTCAGTTGCCAATTTTAAAGTATATAAAGTTATTAACTTATTCAGTTACTTTTCCCATTAAAGTTATTTAAAGGGACAGTTCACTGTAAAATCAATCATTTGATAGATAGTGCTGTTCATTAATCTTGTTTTATCTCACAGTTTTGCTGCGAGCTGCCTAGATTTGGAGAGATTGGCCATTGAGATGTCTGCCTTCTCTCTAATGTACAATGGGAATATATGGCACTTGGCTTGTGGCACTCAAAGAGCCAAAAAATGTGTGTGTGTGTGTTGCATTTGTTCATGTATCAGAGTTAGTGTGAAATGCATCACACTGTATTTTGTTAACTTCAGTTTAATTTCCTCCGGAATCATCTTCCTGGTTCCTTCTTTTCTGACAATTACTCCTGTCTATTGCCATCACTATAGCTGTGCGTAGGTTTGCCAGCACTGCTGGTTTTGAATAAACAGACACAAGGCCAACATAATTTCCAACATTTGAACCCAAAACTTGATTAAAAAAGCATCCTTTGAACAGAAACAGCGACACTGCGATGGAACCTGCCTTCATCCAATTTCCTTCTTTTTGTTTTGTTGTTGATTTTTTTTTTAGCAGGCTTTGATATCGCCCACGTGGAGTCAGGAATTACTAATACGTGCCAAGATAAGCCAGTAAACATAACAGGAAATCCACAAATGTCAGCAGTCCAAGGTAATTTCAAAAACAAATGAGTCATTACAACAAAACTGTGTTTAGTATACGAAAGAAGTAAATGTTTAGCATTTCAAGGTTGATATTTTCAATGCAGAACGAGATTGAAGCAACTTCATGCAATTTTTGGAGCTCTCCCAATATCACCAGAACACAACACAAACCCAGCTGCCAAAAAAAAAGTAAACACGAAAGAGTGTGAGCCATATTGCAAAGTTGCTGGCAGAAATGTACACAGTTATAGTGCCACGGTGAAGTTCGTGACCAAATCATAAATCGAATGCCTTCATGGCAAAAACAAGTGACAAGATCCGTGTTGAATCTAACCAGACTTCCAAACCGTATTGACACACTGCTGGAATAAAGTTGATATTTATACTGGTGGGTATATGTCAAGTGATTTATTTTGGCCCTGGATACAAAAAAGTCTGCATGACTAAAAATGTACCACTGATTTGAGGTTTCACCTTTCTCCAAATGGCTCTCCATGCTGAGCAGGCGATTACACTTGACTGAACTTGCTGGATTTACACCCAAAGCTCAGTGAGAACTCTCATCATTTTCACCGTAGTGTTCATTGTTATAAACCCATAAAAGGAAACACAAGAAGATTGAAGCAAAATAATTAAACCGATGTTACAGACTTCTGATTCATGTACAATATAGGTAGGTGATTTGTGGTTTAAATCTGCCGATTAAAGAAATGTCAAATGCAAAGATGGAAAAAGGGGGTTTAAGACAGCGACATTTGCAGAAAACCTGCAGTGCCTTGACAAAGGTATATGTAGCTGAGATTATAAAAAATGTATTCGTTCTGGATTCACACACCAAATAACACTCAATCAACTTTGTCTTGCTATTTGCCATAGCAGACTCCAACTACCTCCAGATACAGGTTTACTACAATTGGACACAAACAAATACAATGACGGCTGTATTTGTGTATGACGGACTTCACAGGGGGTTTTGTGGTGTGTCGCTTTGACTTAAGCCTGAGCGTGCACGGTGGTGTCCTACTTCACCGCAGGTGATTGTGCGCACAAACACACAGTTCTACGTGAACAGTTGTTCCCTTCCTCCTGCCCTCAGGCAGAAGGCATCCTTGGCTGACCTTAAGCTGGACTGCCGCAGCAATAGTTTGCATCATATATCTTATGGAGCAGACCGGTTTATAGCTCCAATAGAGTAAAGGAACAATGTGGCGGAGAGGAGGGGAGGCAAGTATAAAGATCATTAAGGGATGACATATCTCTATGAAGCAATAAAAGCTCCCATATACTGCATCATTACAGGTGCATTATCAAGATATGACCATTCTCATTTTAAGGTTTACCATGAATAACAGCATAAATAGTGCTATTATATTTGAGTGTTGGGAGTGAATGCTTAAACATATACATGAAGTGAGACCTTAAAACCGATGAGGTGTGTGAACATGCTCGATGTCTCTTGTCCTTAAAGGGACATTCCAATTATATTTGGCATCTTCGAGGAATAGCAAATATTCTCGTTTCTGAGTGGCCATGATAAAGATAAAAACCGATTAAAAAAAAGTGCAGAAATGTGCTGGCCTTTACCAAGAGTACGTTAAATATATATGTCTTACAAAAATTTGATTCACGTCTTCGCATTTACACATGGCAACCAATCTTGTTGGATAAATTCTGAATCCCTATACTGTGATCACATCCGATCACAGTGTGTGCAGGACTACCTACAGATGAGGTTTGCTGGATCTGATCCCATTCCAAAACCAATGGATGGGTGTGTATTTACATTCGCTTTTTATCTCTCCAGATATCCAGACACAAATCACATGGTTATACCTGGCGGAAATTGGGTCACCATGTCCGGTAGCTGCTGGGTACATGGGATGACATTTTTGGTTTGATTGAAAAAAAAGGCATGAGAAATTAAATATTGAACTATTTATTTAAGAATGCAATTTCAGATTTTTCTTTCTGCTAAAATAACAGTCGAGGCATTGAGCTATCTATGCAGTGTTGTTGTTTTTTTTATCATTTGCTTGCTTTAGTGGCCATAGATCACTCTGCCTGTGTGTGTCTTAATAATGTCACTGCACAACACAGGCTGGGTGCCTTTCTGGGTACCCCTCCACACCCAGCTCACAACCGCACATACACCACCACAACATCAAACTCGTGTCCTATTTGTTGGAAGATATGGCTGTGTTTTGCAGACAACGTCAGCCCCCCCCCCCACCCCCCCCCCCCGGAGCCTCTGACCTGGCTGACAGCTTTTGTGTTCAGGATCAAGTATGAGGCTGACGAGTGTGTCAGCGGGGCTAACTATGATATAGCACCACGCTGTCAAAGCGTATTGAGGGACAAATTCCTGCATGCTGGCCCGCAAGGGTAATTGTCTGTCGCCTAGTAGGTGTGCTGTTTAAATAAAATGGGGCTCATTTGTCAAACTGTTTTCTACCATATTTTAAGAACATAGAGCAGTGTTAACATGCAACCAAGTCATTTACACTTCACATTCAACGCCATCTTGGGACACATTAAGCTTGAGTGAATGATTTATTCATATTTTGTTTTAATAATTAATTATACATGGAGGTATACTATATGTCTGCTCATAATATAATTTGATGTAAATAAAATATAATGTAAGATAAATTGATCAAAAATATTTTGAGTATACTTGTAAGTATAACAATGACGTAATTCTAATGAAATAGAATGTTGAAATGGACTCGTATTCATTTTCAAATTGGCCGACAAACCTGAAAATATCATTTCAAAGGGCTTTTGCGTTTGAATTTGAATCGTGTCCTGATTTTAGCTCGTTGCTATAATAGAAAAAAAGTAAACTTCCTTTTGAATATAATTTCCATGATGTTCAACAAAATAAAATTTTTGATTTTGACAAATCTCACAACAGGCCTCAGGGAGGTTTATAAATTCAATAATTTCCATCATTAATATTTCATATGAACTGTAATATTAACACATCTGCTGTCAAATGTCTGTAAAATTTATTTTGTTGAAAAATAAAATGAATTGAATTGTCAGTCAAGTGTTGATCAGGTGAAATGTTGCAGGCTGAGCTTATGTGGCACATTGGAGGCTCAAAGAAACAAGTGTGACTCATGTTTTCCATTCAAACCTCCAGCACCTCCGTACATCCCCCCCCCCCTCCATTAAAATGCATTCTGGGAGGGATTGCATGAATTCAGCCTTCACAGCCCCATTTTAAATGCACATTGAGCTGTATGTCTGAATGCCAATGGCCAGCGGGCCGACACCAGATTTCCAGGCGTCAGATGCCCAAGCCGGTGACCCGTCCCAGCTCACAGTTCCTCCATCCAATCTACCTGTCACTTCTGCCAATGACAAGACACGCAGAAATGGATACCGAAACGCCGCTGCATATTGACAGTGGCAGCTGCAATTCACAGGCAAGGGGAGGCTTATCTCCAGCGAGCAGCTTCCATTTCCTCTACGTGAGAGAAAGGGAGACAGCCAGAGACTGAGCTGGAGACAACGTGTCCAGACAGAAGTCTATATTCTGCTCTCACCTTTACTCACCCTCAGCAAGAGCATAATGTTTGGTGACTCCAAATGTCTCCTTTGGCAGCAAGGGGCAAGAGTTGTCAAAGAAAAAGGCCAAAGAAGGCACAGATCGGATCAAACTTTGATTTTGGAAGGTTAACATGTGGACCTTTCAACATTTTATGGACCAACGTCACAGGGAAGGTCACAGAATGCAGCAAATACAGACAGAGTTATACACCAAAAAGCACCAGCCTCAGACATTGGTAAAAAAAAAAGCCCAACCACTTCTACTTACAAGTCCTCCAAACTAAATAACAAAATCCAAAGTTTTAACTGCCTGCCCAAATAGCCCATTCTGATCTGACGCCCAATTAGCTCAGCAGTACGACACCGTGTCAGTGCCTTCAAAAATGTGAAGATTAAAACGAATTGCTTTGTGGACAATAAAAGCCTCAAGTTCGGCATTTTGGCCGTCACCACCTCGTTGTTTTTGTAACCAGAACCCTCACTGATTCCCCACAGTGGCTAATCCACACTATCCACTGCCATGTCGAAATGGCAATCTTGATTGATGTGCAAGATCCTCACATGTTTCACTCCCACTGACAAATAATGCGCAATTCCACTGCATTAGTGGGCTTCTTGTCATCCGCCACAATATAATACACTCTGGACCATGGTATTACTTTATGATTTATTTATTATTATTTCTTAATTCAACAATATTTACTGGATGCCATGCTCATTTTTTTTTTTTAATCTATGCCGCCAGCTTAAAGCCTGCATGGAAGACACGACTCCTCTTACATCTTCCTTTGTATAATGCGGTGAGGTCGGGTTCTTTGTTGTGTTTTGTTTTTTTTCTCCCAAGATAATCATATTATCTGCTGTGGGTTGCATGCACTTGCCAAGGTTGTGCTCTCAGCTAAATCCACAATTGATCTTTCCTCTTCTCTGCCCTCCATTCATTCCTCCATCAGCCTCTGTCTCTCTCCACAAACTCCCCTTCCCATCCCAGGCAATCACTCAGGTCTCTGCAGAGATGGGAGGGAAAAGGAGGGAAGGGAGGTGCATATTTAATCAACTGAGTTAGCTCTTCTGGTGCCGAACAACAACTCCTATCAGAAGTGGGATTTAGCAAGTGATCAGCATGGGCCTGCTCTCAGTTTAGGCCATTGATCACACACCCCACACTGCAGCGCTCTACTCGTCTAATGAGGCCAATCCACATATTTAGAAACTTTTAGGTGAGGGTGGATATGTGGGAGCTAATTGAGGGGGAGAATAGAAAATGTCCTCCTTTTTAGATTTCATGTTCTAAACTTTACCCTACTTTCCTCTCATGTCACGGAAGCCACCTCTGGCTTCAGGGACAAATAGTTTCAGCCAAATGAGTTCTGCTTTGGACCAATTTAGCAGCAAGTTATCAGTAAGTCACGAGGTTAATTGTATGTCTTGGATGAGAAAAGAGTAGATTTGGCAGAAGGGTTGCCAAGGAATGTCACATTGCCTCCAAGTTACACTATATCTAGTGACCTAGCATACTCGGAGGTGTCTAACAGACTGGTACAGGATCTGCATCTTTTACACCATTTCTCAAGTCAGGGTAATGCTAATTGAGCCCTACACTACAAAAAGATGTCAGGCCACTGTTGTGACAGGACCGAGAAGACAAAAAGGCAACCGAAATTGGCTCCCATGTTAATTGTCTCTTCAAAGCCGTATGGCACATATTTTAGCGCAGTGTCAAACTGCGCTCGTCACTGTTTGTTCCAACCCAATCAGGCCTCTCATGTCTTCCCATCTGCCAAGATCAAATGACACAACATCACTTTGAGCACACAGCCACAACCCTTGCCTTTATCTCAAATATGGAAGTGGGATAAAAGCATGCAGGGCTTTCATCTTAAAAGAAACTTGTTGAATGGGAGCGCCACTGTTAGCAGAAAGTCTACAGCTGTCAGACAGCTACTCCCATCTTTCCCGCCCATGTGTTATAAAATGACAAAAGCTACAGACCTTAAGGCAAGGCAAATTGTTTAGTTGCAGTGCGACACAGTGACAAGGCGAGACTAAAGTCTTTATCTGTCTGGGTGGAGTGAAGCACAGCTTGGCAGGCTGGTCAGTCATGTGGACTTCCCCTTTATCACAGTAACAACTCAACCAGGCTCAAACAATCCAGTGGACTGGGCATTACACACCTTGCTTAAAGGACAACAGCAGTTCAGCTTAGTTTCTTTGTGTCATTATTAATGTCTTTGAAGCAAACCTACTAATGCGCTTGCCACAGTCAGAAGCTAACAAGCTTGGTTCTACTGCAGGTTTTCCTACCGTCATGGAAGTCACGGACAGCCATTGTTTGTGAAAATTTTTTTAAAAAATCCATGAAGAAACAGATCAAAAGACAGTCACATACACAATCCATCACTTTCAAAGAAAATACTAACTTATCTCTAGAACTACGAGTCAAATTGGCATGACATTTAAACATGCATTGCACCCAATGGCCTACTCCCTACTAAGGGATTTGTTGTTTAGCTCCGGTACCACCGAAACCAAGAGACCTCTAGTGCCACTGGTTGAACCAATGTTACCGATGTTGCTCCAAAAGAGAAGAGGAGGCAGGTGCTAGCACTCACATGTCAGATGTAAAACATAAGTTTTATTTGTTCTCTAGACGGTGTTTTGGTTGCTTACGAACATTTTGTGTGTGTTTAACGGACATGAGAATGTGGTGTTTCAGAGAGATTTGCACTGGTGTTATTCCCTTTGCGGAGCGGAAATAGGATTATGTGGAAAACAGCTATAACTTACATGATGCTGTCATGACTATTTGCAAACAGGTTATTGGAGTTATTATGCAGACCTGTCCGGTGGGTTATTTGTATGTGGATCAACAAAATGCACACATACTTCAATATTGTGGACATTGTTTGCAGACTCGCAGTGTTATTTGCATTATGTGTATGGAATACCGGCCTTTGTGTGTTGATGTTCGTATGGTAGGTGTGGCAGGGATGCATGTGCCGGTCCTGGGGTTAGAACAAACATATCAGCCTCTAGGGGTTGCTAAGAGCACTTTTTGCCATTGCTTATCACTTTTACTTGTGGTTGCTATGAAGAACAAGGCAGATGGGGAAGTCCAGATACATATGCATAGTAAACATTTCAAATTCAGCTCAAACTCACCGCTTTTGATACATTATAAAGTCATGTCGGTAAAATAATTACCATAGCTGTCTCATTTAAAATGATTTATTCCGTTGGTCAGTGCAGCTGCTAAAGCAATGCATGCTGTAAAATAAGGTCTCTTGCTGTGAGTAACCATCAGACACTGTGCTGGATTTCCACAATTTCAGTTAAATACATGTTACAAGTATTACAGCTGAACAAATGCTGTACTGCTGTTTTCGAAATTTCATTTTGGACTACTGCCTTGTGTTCAAAATATGCTCTTTTCGAGGCTCTTAGCTGACGCTAACTTTTCATACGAAACATAGTTTTCATATAATTATTAATGCATGAGGGGAAAAGCAGAGCGGGGTGTGCAGGAGAGACATCATTATTTAACCACATGCAAAGACAATAGGGTATGTCTCCAGTTTTCCAAGTGCGTTAAGACCCTGGAGGATTACCCAATCCACATCATTTCCCCCAGCCCTCAGACCTCATGCTTTCCTGATCACATAAAGGATTACATGGCTTTGCAAGAACACCTTTAAGCATTAACTCCCCACAACGCACGGAACTCTCAAGGCCAAATTAAACATATGCCTCTTCAACTTTGAAGCTACAAAGTTCTTAGCCGCAATATATTTGACAATTTCCAAATTGTATCTTTTAAATATGCCAATGAGCTATTTTACCAAGTTTGTCTTTATTTAGACACCCCGAAGCTTTTTGCTACAACAGGAAGGTCATGATAAGGATGGATGTCAAATCCCCCTCAGTCCCCGGTGAGAAACACTGTGTGTGTGTGTGTGTGTGTGTGTGTGTGTGTGTGTGTACGGACACTGGGATTTTGTAACAGTGTTAATCAACAAGGAACATCCTGTGAGACCCCAGAAGCTCAGCTCTCCATTCCACTTCATGAATGGAGGGACGAGCAAAAAAATCCCACAGCATGCTGTGGGTACCGTGGCTCAAGCAGGCAACTCATGTTACCACACTCAAACTGACACAATCTACATTTGCCGAGCCCCATTTTACAGACCAGTCTGTTCAAGCTCTCGTGTCCAACTCAGTCTCTTACAATAGCACATCTTGCTGCTCACATTAAGTTGATTTCCATCCAGCGATTTGTATGCACATTTTGAATTTGCGCATAATAAATGAAATGAACATGAAAGCTTTCACAAGAAAAGGTGGCATATTAATGGCGGAGGGGCTTTTTGCTCTTTCTTCTTGCCATCGTATCAATAATGACAAGACACTATGAAGGGCAACAGAAGTGGGATAAAATACAAGCAGGTCCCCACTGATTTTGCTTCTTCTTGTTCTTGCTTTAGAGTCTGAGTTTAGATGTATGCGCCGTTATATAATGTTCAGTTCTATTTGCACTGCTTGTCATTGCAAATTCCACTGCTGGCTAATGAACAGCTTGGACAAATATGAGACAGTGCTAACTCTGTGACACATGGTGTCACACAGTGGCCCCGGCTACTTTCTTTCTGCCAGCAAGGGATGTAACTGGAGGGTGTAACATATGGGAGGTTCAGCCTTTTCTGCAGAGAAGATCCTGATGCCCTCGTCCCACCAACATGGAACCTCACTGGCTTCCCACGTTAAAACTGTGTCAGTGGATTGCAGCTACTGGGAAGTAAATCCCGTCTGTCCGTGTTGGTTGTGTTGTTGGTCGAGACTTGTGCCCACCGATGTGCTCTGCAGTTGCATATTTCTGCCTGCCATGACCATATACAACAACGGACACCAACATCACTGGGTGTCTGAACTAAAACAGTATCCAACCATAGCCACAGAAAACAAAATGGCATTTTCAGTCCAAAATGGTGGCAGCACTGCTATCTAGCAAATTATCTTTGCTTCTATACTATTTGATGTAACTTTCTCAAGAACCACCAACTGCCATTTTTACTTGGAATACAGATTGCAAGTGTTACTTTGTGAGCTCTCTCACTGTGCCAAACTCTAAAGAAAAAGGCCACAGTGAGTGACAACGTGAGAGCACACAAATGGCTTTGGCATGCGACTGACTGAAATATCATTGGAAGCTACAGAGGGTAGGCAACAGGATGAAGTCTTGTTTATTTCAAGAGAAGCTTGTACTGACACGAAACTGTCTACGATGTACTACATGCAACACACACACAATTACTCTGATGATGAATTGTGGCAAGACGCCTTTCACTAATTTAAGGAAATCACTTGGGGAAAGAAAAAGTTAGCTGAAAAAAAGAGTCATTTTTGGCATTCTACATCTGTCAGTCTGTGTTTTAGCCTGATTAGTGCGCGCTAATCGACTCTGCTAATCACACCCTCAGGTGAGAGAGAGAAAGAGAGAGAGAGTCGGAGAGGGATGAGCGATTGGGAGTATAGGAGGGAGGTGGAGAGTGATGGAGAACATTGCGAGCAGGAAAGCTGCAAAATGATGGAACAGCTGCTGTGGTCTTTCATGTGGAAGCCCAGGAGAGCTGTTCCATTGGGTGGAACTTGGTTGCCGTGCCACAGTTTGCGGCAGGAAAACACTGAAGGCTGAACTCCTGGCTATTGCTTTTGCTGCTAATCTATCAAATCCGGTGAATTATTGAGAAGACCCTTATCTTTATTATGTGAGGAGAGGGACACAAAGAGAAAACACTCTACCTCACAGAGCCACAGGCAGTTACTGCTGTTCAGAACATCTGGAGCCAGATATATATATGTATAAATAATATCAATGACAGCATTTCCCACACATACACTGGTATTCACACTTGATTTTATAGAGCCGGCCCATTGCAATGTTGGGTGAAACATAAGGTGAAAAAATATTGGTTGTAAGCTAATTTCACAATTTCACATTGTCTTAGCGTGGATCTGCAAAGTTCCAATCAATGGCACATTGAAAAACTACAGAGGAAACTACACCAATATATTACTCCATGTTAATGAACCAGAGGACTGCAAGCAGTTTCTCTCTGCTGAAGAGATATTTTTGTAGGCCAACACAGAAGTTTGTCCCACGACAAAAAGACAATGGGATTTCACCATTGGATATTGGATAATCACAAAAAGTCTGCTCTGTGGCAAACAGACGTTTACCTTACACATGTTGTTCAACGAGATAATCTTCACGAAGAAACACCAGTTTTATGATTTTTAAACCTAACATTGGCTGTAGACAAACCACACCACGGTCACGTGACTTCACGTCGCCACCACATCGTCCGCTAAAGGCGGACTAGTGTTCGGCATGTTGATGTTTGGTCTCCTTTATCTACTTGTTAACAACAAGCATCAAAGTTCACGAGACGGGTATTAAGTGAAATGTTTTATGTTGTAGAACAAAAGGTTAAAATCTTTGAAACTAGTGTTAACCAAAGACCTTCATTTTTGCATCACGGAACAGGAAGTACAGAAGTGCCATTGTGGGTTTTAGGATTCATCTGTGTAGAACTTTATACTCAGTGTGTTTAATTGTTTGTATGTACCACTGCTAAATAACTGATGGTCATGCAGAGTCCCTGAGATGTACATGATTACCAGACTCAGATGAAAGATCTGTGTAGATCATAGATGTTATCTGTTTATTGCCTGAGCTAATGTCTTTATTTTCCCTTGGTCTTGTGAAATAATTTGCTAAATATTTTTTTTTTTTTGGTTCTCGTTGCTGCCTGGCATCCAGGAATTATCCCCTCCCTCAACGGCAAGTGGGAATTGTTTCTTTCCCAAATGCATAGTTTTGTTTTGTTTTTTCTGCCTGAGTAACTGCTTGCTTTGTCTCCGGGTGCTTTTTTTATACGCCCACTGAGATACATTTAAGCACACACGTAAACACACTTTTAGGCAAACAGCTAATGAAATGTATGACAGGATTTCCAAAAAAAGCAGTGCTCTACGGGGACGCCACTCACTCCTCCACAAGATGTGTCTGACATGACCGCTGCCAAATTCTAGATACGATTGCTAAATTAACATCACGTTTCTTTTCGTCTGCGATAACTGGATTGACAGTCATACATGCCTTAGTGATTTACCAGCACACCATATCTTTGAGTACAACCTGACATGGGCCAGTGGGCAAACTCCCTTTTCCTCCCACAACCTGTGCAGTAATGAAGGCAGCATAGGCGGCCGCGATGGTGGGTTGAGGCTGCTGAGGTGTCAGAGAGAGGAAGAGGAGGAGCGGGGAGGCCAGGAGGTTGGTCGGGGACCAGCTGGGAATTGGAAGTGCGGCGAGGTGCGAATGGAGCCTCGGCATCGACTGGGGTTTCCATTGCACTTGACTACTCTTAGCTGAGCCAACCAAGCATGGAGGAATGTGCAGGTGGGGGTGGGTGGCTTTACTCTCTCTGGCACAGCTGGGTCGTCTTAGCAGCCATAACCCTCTCAACACATTTTCTTTCTTTACTCGATTTTCAGGAGGATTTAATTTCCGTTTGACCACATGGATGTATACGTACTGTGTCCAAAAGAAAGACATATGTAGAGTATATATAGCTATTTTTCTCATACAGTTTGCTGTGTAGAAGCAGTGACTATATGTGTCAATACAATTTTGCATTTAATGGTGTATTTCCTCCAAAACTAAGTGTCATCATGACGCTCATGGACAAAATGCCATTACAAAATGGACAGAAAACAGGATAAGACCAGTTCAGCAAATCCCGCCGCTGAAACGCTTTCAGTTCTCCAACGTGTCATTTTAGTGTTAATGTGCATGATAAGAAGTCACTCAATCTGCCTTCTATAAATAACTTCCTGCTGGGAGAAGAGTGAACAGTGCAACATCTGGAGTCAGTTTGCTGTTAGAACAACAGAACTTCAGACTCGATGACTGGATGCTTTTCACCACAATGCTCCCTGGAAATCAAGTTGACTTCTAAAGATTTGCGCTGTCCCTTTATTTATTATTTAAGCGAGTGTTTCATGCCCACTCGAGCTTTGGGAGTGCTCCAAATGCTAAAACAAACCTAACGTTATCGATGCATATAACTGGCAGGACTTTTTCTTCCTGAACCCGAGATGCCTCGCACTTCACTACATTATTGTATTCATTGGAGCACCTGGCAAATTAAGCAGCTGACCCGTATCATATTTATTGATTGTTATTCTGTTTTTCAAAATGTTGCATATTGCAGATTTGAGGAATACGATACTACAGTAGAGTACAGTTGGCACATAGCTGAAAGCAGAAAGGAAACTCGGCTACTTTCAACAGTGCAGTCAGACTGGTGCAGTACTGTATCTCCGGGAGATGATAAAATATACACCAGCAAAGGTTCCATGTGTGCCTTTTGTGTGGGAGGCAGCTGGGAAACTCATTAAGTCAGTGAAATCAACAAAGAAGTCGACCACAAAAACACTTGCGCTCTGCCCTGGTCCTGTTTTTCAAAGCGCTGACTGCATATTTGTTGGTGGCCCAAAGATTTAAAGTCATAATGCAGGAAATGATATTTTGTCCCGGTCACAGGTCCCCTAAAGGAAGACATGCAATTTGAAATCAACAATGTAGAAACTTAGTTCTAAACCGGTGACCTGTGGTGCGTTCTCCAACAGCAGAGTTTCTTTGTTGAATAGGAGTAACCATCATTAGCAAAAATAGTGATTCTCATACTGGGACAAACGTGGGTGCAGATGCAACCGCAAAGCCGTGAAAGAACTACTCAGTAGCTGAACTTTTCTCTGACACATCTTTGCAGATTTGCACCTCTTAGGACTGGCAAAAAAATTCTGACAAGGCAGATGTATGTTGATAAATATTCCATTTGCTATACGCAATAAGGAGCCAGTAGACCAAAAATAAACTTTCTGAACCTCGCAAAACTGTAAACTGTCTCACACAAATGAATTTGAAGCACACTTGTGTGAAATAGTATCGATGCTAAGACATTTTATAGGAAGTAATAAACAGGTGACTGTTCAGAGAAATGGGGAACATTGAAGCAAAGGACGTAAAGCTTTATTGATACTTACTGTACGAAAAAGTAGTGCAGGACTTTTTGTACATGTTCCTATTCATTTCAAACCCATTAAACCTAATAATTTATGACTTGATAAATTATTTTGTTTTGTTACACAATTATCTGGGGATGGATGCAAAACAGGCCTCGGGCGCAAGGAGCGTGGGAGGCTCACTGCCCTGTTTCAGACCTGTGAATTGCTGTTCACATCTCAGCAGTTCAGATCTGGTGTTGTGCTCCTGGTTGCAAAAAAAACGACTCAATCGGAGCTGAACAGGATTGGAAAGTTTTGCTGTGCCAGAGCCAGGAAAATAGTACGAAAAACAACAACAATTTTACTGAGATCAACCTGCCTGTGATTCTGTACATTTACTTCATGACATTTTCTTAATTTCTTTGTTCGATGTGAAAAATGTTACATTAACTGCAAACATCCACGACTGCAGCTTTCCTGCTGACTGAGAAGGACATCAGCATCACTCACTGTGGATTGGTTAGTGCAACATAACAATGGCCTCCATAACCAGAGCACAAAGGTTTGGTACTTTACGTTGCCTAACCAAGTACTTTTGCTGTGTTTTTGTTTTGTTTCAATTTCATTTCATTTTAAGCTAAACCTAACCACATTTTTTTTTGCCTACACCTGACAAGTTTCCCTCCAAAAATAATAGAGAGTGCAGTTTAGTGTAATGGGAAGATCATTTTGAAGAAGACAGAGTTGTATAATCAGTGTCTAGGTTTGCTTCACCTCAACAGCGGGACAAAAGCCTCACTGTTTGACTGAAATCAATCCATTTTTCAAAGCCTTTTCACAAAAAGAAAAACGTCAGTAGCCTCTCAACCAAAACACACTATACACAATACACATAGGCCTACTTTCTGTGTCAATGTTTTACCCCTGGCTGTGCTGCCTGTGGTTGCCTGTCACATGAAACTACACCTCTAAATGGCTCATATGTAGTCTGTTTTGTGATGGACTGGTGTTACCCTGCTTTCTGCCCTTTGGCATGATCGATTAGGTTTAAGCTCCATTTAACCCTGGGTAGGAATCAACAAGCTAAACAAATCATTTGCCTGATTGAACGTATGAATTAACATATGCGATCTTCTTTTCCAGGGAATCCATGCATCCTCGTTAATGTCCGTGTTTGGCCATCTCTCATTTGTTACAGTTGGGAAAAAGCGACAACTCTATTTGTCAAGCCAAGTGGGGGGGGGGGGGGGGGGGGGGCACATATATCCAAAACAGGATATGGAGAGAAGAAAGAGAGCAGATGGGACTGTGTCAAGAAGTGTAGAATGAAGCATACCTTCATCCATCGTGGCACACACACACACATTTCTCATTTTAGAGTTGACTTTGAGGACACGAAGCACAACAAACACCTTTTTAATTAGCACCGTCAAACTAAACTACTAAACTAGTCCAGCATCTCTGGATATGTGTTCTGGATAACAGTGGTTCTTTTTTACAGCGATCAATACACTTATTGATTTAAAAGATGATATGTAGAGACGTCTGTTATTGCAAATCGTCACTGTATACAGTGAGCAGAACAGTCTTGATTTTTTTTCATTGTTGTTAAAATGCTTAACCTCTTCCACTCCACCCCTCCTAACCATAGGCCTTTCATTGTCGTAAAGACAGGGGATCTTTACGGGGAGATAGCAGGTCAACAGTATATGCCATATAATGCCCCAACTCATGAACTCTTACCCTGGGAACATGAATATTAGACTTAGAACATGATAAAGGAAGTATTTGATGGCCATCCCCATGCACACTTACGTTTTTGCAAAGTATTTTGGGTTGATACCATTTGTTAAGCAGATTTGGTGCTAGATTTAACTATGGGTTACCATTCGAGAATTGATTAAAAAAATGATTTAACAAATGTACAATGATGAACACAGATTGCGTTCAGCTTTAATTCTCATTGGTTTTGGTTTGATAAGCACGTGATGTGGAAGGAACCTCAGGAAAGAGGTCAAAGGGAGTGTGACTCTTGAGAGACTGTGAATGAAAGCTCATCTCTTATTGTTGTCATTGTTTTGATGTATAAGCGAGTTTAAAAGAACCTGCATACTATCACAGAGGCACACAAACACAGTCTTCTATGTTTGCTTTCTTGTTCTGGTGGAGAAATATCAGGTACCAGCACATTTGCTTTCATTTCTTTCTGAATGCATCGGGATTCTGGCTGGGGGAGCATTGACACAAACATCAAGGAGCGAGAGTTCCACCTGTAACCCTGCAGGCTCCAGCTATGTGTTGGGTTTAGAGTGCGATGTAGGCCTGGCTGCCTCTTTGAATTTCCTGCTGGTGTAAGAAATTTGAGCGTAGAACTGTGTGTCTAGTAGATATAATGAAAGTGTTTAATAATTCATACTTAAGAATTCATAATTTGTCATCAACATAAGTGTTTTGGAAATGCATAATTAAGATAAGCATAAAGTGTTTTAGGATAAGCAGCTAGAAGTAGAATTTGAGACATGAAGCTTTTGCCAAAGTTGCAGAAGTTTAACGTTTATACTGAAGGATTATTATAGAAGGGATTAAGCAATAACTGACAGTCTTTGAATGTGTTAGGAGCTCAGGGAAAGAGAGTCATGAAGACAGGCGTTTACAGAAGTGCACAGGGAAGTTAGCTAATAGAAGTTGAGATAAACGGAAGGGGAGGAGTTGCGAAGGGATATGAGGGCGGGAGATAGAAAGTGTTTTTCTGCCTCTTTTTAGCGTGTGGTTGCCTGGGACGGCTGTGTCCTGGGACCAGAGGTAGTTTTTTCCAAAGTGGGTTAATATTGTAATATTTCTTAGGAGTAATTTACTCCATTGTGTAACTGTAATCGTACTTGCATCAGTGGGATTAAATTCCTTTTAATTGTAAACCAGTTTTGGTAGATTTATTGTTGCAGCGTGTCGACTGTACAAAGCAGCCGTACACGTGGTCAGGCCTCCTCCCTGTGGAACAGGCTCAATTTCCACACTGGGGAATAGCTGGGAAACTGTCTGAAAATGACGCAATAAACAATGAAAGCAACAGCGAGAGGGGAAACAAAAGACAGCATGGCCATGACATTGTTTTTTTTTTTTTAACTCTAGCACTGGTTCGTCAGGGTTACAGAGGGTGACAGCAGAGACAGCTGAAATAATTTTGAAAGACTTAGACGAAAGGTTTACGACATGACGTGACTGGATGATTCTGAAATGTACACATGTAACAAGGACTGATACACTGGCTTTTATTTTTTAAATAACAGCAATACTTAAGAGTGTATTTTCTACTTTCTTATATGAAAAAAAGAATATTATTTTCATACATTCCATTCACCAACTGTCTAGCAAGAAGGCCAGGATCCTCGTAGAAAATTGGGTGCATAATGCAGCAATTCACTTCTCATTTCTGCTCCCCACGTATTGGACGGGGCCAACCGAATGGGAATAGAGTTGATGTCTCCATCCACCGATTGGCGCTCATTTGTTATTTATTCATGAGAAAGTAAGCGGGGTGCCCGGCTCATTACAGTTTATGTCATTCCCTCACTCCTGCTAGTCAAAATCCTCTACAATATAATCTCGGTTGAAAATTTGTCTCCCCTTGTTCTCGAGACAAAACTCCATTGAAACTCGTGAGTCAAAGAAACGAGAGAGAATTATTTTCACTGCAAAGCAAAGCAAATACCCGCCAAGGCCAAGCGAGCGAGGAATTCATCAGACGCTACATTAACGAGAATTCCTTGCAGTCGTAAGAATATACTGTAATCACGCTCAATGGCTTCAACTGTCAGTCTTTTTCAGTCTGTGCATTTCGCCCCTTGATCACACACTGAGCAGCCATTTTGCCCGGGAATGTGTAGGAAATGTTCAGCTTCTAAAGCCTTTCTCCCCATTGCAACAAACCTGAACCGAAGCTGAAACAGAACCAACATACGTTATTGCACCAAGCTGTTATAAAGTGAGGATGCTGAGCCTTCATCAAAACATGACTACAGAGACAATGAACAATGCTTTTTAATTGACGATAGCTTGGTTAAATGAGCAAGAAAGGGAAAAAAATGTAAATGTACATATATATCACTAGTAGTAGTAGTAAAATTACAACCAAAGTAATGCTTCGATCTGGGAACACTGAGACAATTCTATACAAAGTGTGTTAGGGAAAGACAAAAAGCAATCAGATAGGTTGTGAAAAAGCCAATAGTTTAGCTAGTTCATCTAAATAATTAAATTTTCTGGTGCAACCAAAATAGGAGGAATATGCAAATAAAACTGCAAGTAGGAATGGTCAAAGCTTCACCAAGAAATCTGTAAACTGCGGTGAATGTTAGCAAACAGTTTGGGTACTAATATGGCCAGTATTTATTTGTCTCGTGTCTTATCCGTTTTCTTTTTTGGCAATGACACATTTGTCAGACGTGGATTTGATCTTATCATTTCTGACAGGAATAATAACCAAAATTTGAACAAAAAACAGACCAAAACAGAAAAATAAGAGGTGAATAAGGAGGGTAGCCATATCTTTCTATTCTGATCACGTAGCACTGACGGTTTCACATTGTAATTCCGTCAACCAGAAGCCTGGCGGCCAACCCCCAAACACAACTTCCTATCATTCTGCCATCTTGGATCAGATAGGGTGGACCAGCTACTGGTGTGCCCCCCCCCCCCCAACACACACACACACACACACAAATCCTCTGTGTTTACTTAACCTTTAGGAAATCCTCATTAGCCAGCTCACTATGTGGAGCCTATTGGGTTGTCAGGAGGGAGACAAATTAACAGTGGGAGCATTGATTTGACTTACGCCTTAAGTCGGGATCACATCAGCCGGCCAGTATGCACAATGTAATTAGTTTATCAGCAAGAAGGGAGTTTTCTTAAGTGATTAATCAGGAGAGCTCTGTGACTGCAAAGTAAAAGCACGAGCGGCCAGCGGAACGAAGGGGCACCTGACCGAGACAGACTGTCTTCCCCAATAAAAACAGCCTCATTGGTTGGACAACTGAGGTCTTGAGATCAAGCGAATGACTGTCCACTCTTGGAAGAAAACACAACCAAAATGTTCTAGTTTCTTTTAACCAATACCTCATCTTAAATAAGTAGTTTTAGTTCCCTGAAGCTATGGTCCTGTGGAAGATGTTTTGGAAGGTACTGCAAGGTATTTCAGGTATGAGGACTTTAAAAAGTCATTGTGAGTCCATGCCACCATCGACAAGTAAGTCCACTCAATAAGTCCAGACCCAGATGCTGTTTGTAGATTCCTAATATAAGGTGCTATCCTCTGATTATTTTGCCCTCTGAGGTGAGTGCTGGAGACAAATACAAGTGCTTTGCTCAAAGGAGAAACATGGTTTATAATACATTAAGCATCATTAAGCATCAAAAAACAAAGAGACAACTCTCAACCAATGCATTGGTAATGCTAAAAGGCCTCAGCTATAGTGCTGCCTTTTGCACATTTACGTGCAGTGGTAACGGGAGGGGGGGTTGTCTCAACGTATACACAGGTTTTTTTTCCTAGAAGACAATCTGTCTATTAAACATCATATCAAGCATCATAGAAAAACACTCAGGGTGACGTTAGGTTTATCCTACAGAAGACATCTCAATGGGATTTTCCTGGCTCAATAAAGGTTAAATAGAATAGGAAATAAAATAAAAGAAATGTCTTGCACATCTGGGAAAAGAGAGATCTGAGAGCGGGCTTCACTCATGCAGACATGGTGATAAAGTGAGTTTGTAGCTGAGGCTGAAAACACGGGTGTTATATCAACAAAGGCTGGAGGAAAGCCATGCACCCTACAGGCTTTTAATAAAAGGACTACCAGTTGTCATGCAGTGGAAAATCCAGCTGCTGCAAGCGCATGGTGAGTCGTAGCATATGTGCCAAATGTGGGAACAGACAAGGAGTCCAAGCACAGACAAGATGGAGGAGAGAGGAGAGATGCATGCTGCTGGGATCTCTCACTTTGGTCCAATAATGGAATCTCATTACCAAAGTGAGAGCTGTCCAGGCAGACCTAATGAAGCCCCACATGGTGAAGGCTGGCCCCTTCACACTGAGCTGAGGGAGGGAGGAAGGAGTGAAGAGAGCTACTTGGATTGACAAAGAGAGCACGCAGGAGACACAGCAAATCTAGAAGTAGGAGGAGATGTGTCCAGGCTAAATAAATATGAGGAGAAGAAGGCAACAGACAAATGGCAAAGAGGGCACCATGTGGCAACGAGACGAGGGTGAGTGGAAAAATACGAGATCAATCGTAAGATAAATGATGCAGCAACTCCCCGTGGAAAACAGAGTGCTTAAAAAGAGACTCCATAAAGCATACGGACACACGCTAACGTCCAGGCTTTTAGTGCTAATTGACAGGCCACTCCAGGTTGCCACCCACCCTCTGTAGAGAATTTTGTGTTCTTTCTTTTTTGTGTTTCATATTTTTCTGAACATGCTTCATAGGTCAATCGCTGTGTGCTAATTGGCTGGCCGAGCCAACGGGCCCCACGGTTCCCACTGTCCGTCTCTGGAGCGCTGTCATCCTGTCACCGCCCACACACACAGCTACTTTTCCTCTGTGGTGGGAAGGTGCATGACAGCTGCCGGAGAAAACAGGAGCCGCGGCCTCCCCGACGGCACATCGGGGGATAAAGTGCAATGGCCCCGGCTTTCAGTCAACACCTCTAAAAATACCCAGGAAGGCCACTGGACAAGACTCACAGCGAAGTCACTGTCTCTCTGCAGCTGACAGTACATCCAGCTGGGATGGGATAGAGGACGAGGACATGCAACTGACCATGCCATCAAAAATGTGTAAGATCACCTTGAGATACACTTTAGTGAGTATTTGATCCTCCTGTGTATGTGTTAACTGACGGTGTGTAGTATTACAAATGTATTCAGTAAAATGTACACATATACACAGTATGAGTTGCATTATACTTGTCGTCAATACAAAACAAAACTTGATGGATTGGTATTTTTATTTCATTTATTCTATTTTTTTCGAGCAGCCTTTGGTCTGCAATTGTCGAACCATACAACAATAGATAACCTTCACAATAAAATTGTGATGTTTACTGTGATGGATAACTTAATGAAAGCAGGTTTCAAATCGCTCCAAGCAGATTTCCATACCACAGTGCCTTCGGTGGTAACCTGTTTGAAAATTGGGAAGAAAAAAGACTGAGGTATTGTAACAGCCTGCACTGACTTAGTGGCAGACATTAACAATGAAAGCACGCAGGGATCAGAGGACCTCCTCGACTGATGCATGGCTGAGAGAACAGCAAGAGGACTGTCAGAGTAAACATTCGTAGGCTGATGTGTCGGAGATGTGTCGACAGGGAGTTGAAACGAACAATGTGATGACATTCTTATATGTAATCTAATTTGACTGTGGTTTGTGGTCATAATTCCAGAAACATAAGAAAACAAAAAAATACAATATATGGGACGACTTTGTCCTGCGTAATCCCCAAAGAGAAAAGCTCATTTTGCGTCTCCCCACCCAAATCAAAAACTGTCACAGCAAAGCCATTTTTTTGCCAAAGGGAATATGGAATATTACACTGGAAGAGAGAAAGGAACAACTATCAAGGTACATTGTTCTATTAATTCCAATGCTGTGATGTATAACAGTGATCACTTCCATTACCAGCTTTTTCAGACAACAGTTATGTTAATTATTATCATATATTAATATCTCACTGACATATCATGTTAGCAACGTACTAATAAGGCACATACAAATGTGAAATAAGCTCCCATGTGTCTGCAGTGTTTTTTTTAGTTAGACATATGCAAGGTGTGTGGAGGAAACCCTCCAATGCCCACCAGGTGTGTGAGTCAGCGGGGCTGTCCTGCCAAGAAAAAACACATCATCGCCTGTTTGTTGAACAGCCTTAAAATTGAGTATGGCTAAGTTTAACCGATAAATAGACAACTGTTTCAGTCAGTGTGGGCAGGAACTCTCTCAGACAAGGCCAACAGTGTCAGTGGAACCAGTGATCCACAAGGTTGATCAGCCATTTGGAGACCTCTCTCACCGATTGCGCTAACCAGCTGCGATGAACAAACTAGGGTAAATGGTGCAGGCGACAATACAGCCGATGGTCAGTGTCCCGTGACCGAATAATGACCAGCAGTAAACTGTGGGTTGGGTGTGCCCTAAAGTTTAGAGAATATCCTGCAGGTCTACAGTTCTTGAGAGAAAATAAATGGATCATGTAGCTATGTCATGAGCTTGAATTCCGAGAATCTTCTTACTGTGCTCGCTAAATGAAATGTCAATATGCTGTCATTAATCACACCAATTTATTAAGTTATGTTGTCACTTTTCTTTTCTTTTACAATTTCCCAAAGGTATTAAATAATTACAGCCCCATTCTATATCAATGGACTCAGCACAACACCCCAGCCTCATTTCCAAAGCCTAATACAGACCCTTGGCATGTATCCTCTCTAACATGACAGCTTGACAGTTTGAGGATGCATACCCCAGATACCCAAGAAGGAAATTCATAGCCTAAGTGCTGATGCTGCACCTAGTCAATCTATGCCAAGCATTTCTAGCCACAAGGGACTGTTGTGCAAATAATGTTCTAGAAAAAAAAAATGATCATCTTCCATTTATTTGATGAATTGTGAGGCCATGCCACCATCACAACTGATAAAAACCCAAATTAACTTATGGCCACATCTGTGTTTTAATCACACCATGGAGATGGATGAGGCATTATCAGTGTGATGGCAATGTCCCGTATAACTCCAGAACCATTGCTCTGAATCGTAGGTAATTTTCACCTGCTGTCAGCACTTTCACAAAGCCTGATTGCTTGAGAATAATGGCCACTTTGGCAACTGTCAATTTTCCTTTCGGGTAAATTGTCACAGGGCTGGTGCCGTGTGATCCGCTGAAGCTGTCATTTCCTCAGCTACTTTTTCAATCAAGGCCACCTTGCTTACTTCATTACAAAGATGGGCAGACAACTCAACAGTGCTTTGACTCACTGACTAAATCCACCTCCCTACATTTTCTCATTCATTCAAGAGTGTAGCTTTGATTTTCTTTGCTCCAGATGGAATCGAGAGTTCTCCAGTCCCATCTCAGATGTGTTTGGCAGTTATTTAGTCTAGAGTTGTTAAATGCCTCTGATAAAAATGCTGCATTGGGTTACTCGTACTCCAGTCTATGCACCGATCCGATACCACATTATCATATCACGTATCAGCTCATTCATGCTACCCAGGAAGAATTACATCACTCGCTCCATATATCCTGCTGGTTCGGTGCTGCTCATGTGCAACACGGGTGAGAAGGAAGCGAGATGGCTGACTCGTTAGCTACTTCCTTCCAGAGCTCCAGAAAAAAAACCATCTGAAATCGATGGTGAGCGTACACCGTTAATACTAACATGATTTTATGGGGAAAAAAAGCGTATATCAGCCACCTAAAATATATATATATGTATTTATATTTTTATATTTTTTTCTCATCATTGTTGAGAGTGTAGCGTTGGCCAGAGCTAGCAAAATGTCGGCAGTTTTGACAAAGGTTTTGACAAAATTCCAGAGAAAAGGGTAAGCCAACATCTCATTTAGTAATTTCCTTAATTCTTAAATTTCTTTCCCTGTTCAATGTAATTTTGATTCATTTGGGAATTGTGTTAAAAACAGAGTGACTGTCTTGATTCTGGGAACAAGTGGGTTTATCTCACAAGAAGAAAAACACGTTTTGAAAATTGCTCTGTCGCTAATGAAAACAAGCAATTTCCAGAGGAAGAGCGACACTGACTTCACATTATTTTTGGATGGCTTTAGAGTCTCAACGTGCCCTCCAGCCCAATCTGTATGCATTGAACCAAAGGTCAATGCTGCTGTTAACACTTGGGGGCACAAGTACCAATATAACTTAGCTGAAGAATAAGGCTCAGTATTTTTATTTCTCATTCTCATTAGTGCCTTTTTCTGACTTGTCTTCAGATTCTGACTCGCCAAATGGCAGACAGCAAAAGGCTGGTGAAGAGACTGGAACATGCAGCGAGTAAATACAGACAAGTATATGTTGGACAACAATTCACCAAATACTTTCCTGTGAATATAATACGTTTTAGGGCTTCTATTGTGAAAGGTAAGAGCTCTGAAATAGTGTCGCATTTTGTCCGCATACTATTTGCATTCTGTATGAAAGCATTGATGACAAAAACAACAATTGAAAAGAAAACAATATTGACTGATTAATCCAAAGAACCCCCCCCCCCCCCCCCCTGTTTGTAAGAACAGATCAAGGCACGACGCAGCCTGTTCATTTCACATCCAACTTATTGCCTTCAAATAATCATAACTCACTCAGTATCTTTAAATATAATTATGTTGACTGGTTATGTTATGTGCATATTTCTTTTTCTAAATGTATCGGCTGGATGAAAATCTCTTGCAACGATGTTTGATATAAGGGGCCAGCTGCTCCATGACATGCATACGTCTCCAAAATCCACCCTGCACCAAACAGAGCCGCGTCACTGGCTCCCCACCACTCAAAATCCACAAATGGTGCATAGTTAAAAAAATGGAGATAGTTAAAAATTTGCTCAAGTATTTAATAGCAGGCTCTATAGTTCATTGTTCGTTAGCGTTCCTCACATCATATGATATTTAATCCTTCACTGAAACGTTGTCTAGTGGCGCTTAATTGACTTTTATGGCACGTGCCATTCCAGACAGCCCAACCTTGAAATTACACATCTGAATATGTGTTGCACACTTGGACACAAAAGGGACTTCCAGGCGTGCACAAGTTTCATATCATTCCAATCCACATATGCAGCCTTGAACAAGATCTACACTTGGGTTTGTATGTTAATCAAGGCAAAGTTCGGATCTATAGGCTACAATCCCCAACCTTGACTTGTGTTATTGTTGCTAAAAGGACATATTTTGCATTTCAAGCTCTGCGGGAGTCAGAAACACTGTTTTATGATCTCCTTATTATCCTCCAGAAATACTTACATATTTCCTTTAAACTGCCCCCCCCCCCCCCTTTTTATGCCATATTGATTATCATTGTAACAAGAGAGGGACTGGCTGATCCAACTTTAATGTGCAACAAATATATTTATCTTTTATTTTTGTTCTCACAAAAGAGCATTGGCTTCATACAGTAGATCTAACCTGAGCTGTCTGGGTGTTTCACTTGATTTAGTTTGTTTATCAGAGGGCTAATCAGTTGAGCAGGGGTTCCCTGGATGAAGTTGAGTAAACACGCTTATATGCCAACACTTGTGTTAATAAGTAAGAGGTGCAATCGATTTCCCCCGTCAGTCTGTTTGCTCCACGGGACTCAGTTCACAGCTGTAAATATGAGCTGAAAGCTACAACTCGTAAAGTCAAAAACACCCGGGAAAAAAATCAAAAAAGGTTTAAAAATCGTCTTTTTAGATAGTGTCTATCAAAATCTGTTCATTTTTTACATATACATACATAGGCATAGAAGCAACCCCTCAGTATGTGCACTAATTAATACAATCAAAGTAACCCTGAAGGGAAAAACATGGTCATACAGCCCTCAGTATATGCACCACTCAGAGGAAGGTAAACAGTGGGCCAAACCTCATTAGTATATTGCACTGTGGATCCAAATTGCCACTGAGGACAATTAATGAAACCACATAGGACAAAGTCAGATTCCAAGGCAGTGTCATGAGGGACAAATGAAACGCCCCAAATCAAACATAAAACCAAGATTCAGCATGAGGCTGTATGCTTTTGATCATGGACTGATTAAGTATGAATGTTATAGTTTGTGGACGTGAAGAAACTATGCTGAAAAATTGTGGAATACCATTGACCTACAAGAGAGTCGGAGAACAGTTTCAAACAGCAGCTTAAACTTATTTATTGACCTGTAATTAAAGTCGTTGTAATCAATTTATGTGCTTATATATATTTCTTTTTTTTTTACACATATCTTGTATATCAAGTGTTCTATGAATAAATTATCATTATCATCATTAATATGTATATTGTGTTCCTAACGTCTTCATAAGGCAGACTGCAGAAGACCCTTCGAAACAAGAGACACTTGTTGCGTAACTGTCCTTTAATCAACTGTCGATCCAGTTGTTTTCTTTCTTATTGTGACTTTTAAAACAGCTGCCCTGGTTTGTGGGTCTGACATCTTGCGTCTAAATTGTAGTCTTCGAGTAGCTCATGGCTCCCTGTACTAACCATGAAGCAGAAGAGGTTTGGTCAGAGCTGGCATAGGCGGTAAAGTGTAGACACATGCTAGGGGTGTCGTCCATCCACAAGGGCAGCCAAAATTAGGGAAATTCCAAATTTATAACTTTTACTATTTTCTGCTGATACTATTTTAATACTATTAGTTCAAAATATTACCAGAACAGTCCACAAGAACATAATGATCAAAAGCAGTACCCTCAAATATACTGTATCATGTGAAAAAGACCAAAAATAACTCCCGTCTTAAATCCATGATAGGGAAATTGAAGAGTTACAACATCATTTTGAGAAGATTCTTTAGGTGTGATCTGCGTAGCCTGATCTCAAAGCTATGCAGTCTCTGAGTGAGTGTATGACAACAATGGTTGGTGGTTAAATTGGCTGCGATGGAAGGGTCACCAGCTAGATTCCTGCTAGATTCCTGCTTAGGGCACCAAATTGGTCAGTGTCAGGGTCTGGGATTGGTTGCACGACTCACACGATTTCCTTGTCCCTTCACTAGCGTCTGGCAGGATGTTCTTTAAACTGAGTGATTCTCTTTGTCTGTTTGTTTTCACTTGCAATTTAATACACAAGATTACTGATATTACAGGCATGAGAAAACAATTTAATTTGGAACGAGGACAAGACCATTGATGCACAACAGTGAGAGGAGATAACAGACTGTTGAAAGTAAAATTTCATTTTCAGATTAGAGACAAGCTGTGCAAAGGCCTCTATAAAAACCTGTCTCGCCAGATGCCTTTTTTGGGCAAATCCTTGATTTGATTGGCTTTTAAATGTTGTTTAAAAGGCCTCCATTGCACAAAACACAATTAGGTTTTCCAAATGGTGAACTAGTGATCCCTTCTACAGCTTGATATCCGCAGGCTCAGCTCCCAGTTTATTGCATTACAGCGGCAAAATATTACTGTAATTATACTGTAAATAGAAACCGTAATTGGAAAGGGGGCCACCCTATAATGTGCAATCTGAATCAGTCTTGCAAAGCAGTTGCTGGCTGGTGAAGGTGTGCAACTGTATTAGGGCTGCCTATTGTACAAATCAATGAATCAGTTGATTATTTCTTTATATAACAGATTAATCGGATAAATAGATGAAGAATGAGCATCATAACATAGACCCAATTAATCAATGATGACATTTGCTACCAATCCTTTTTAGAATCAATTTGAATCGTTGAGATGTTGCAGCTTTAAACTGTATCATTATTAGGTCTAAAGGTCTAGACCTGGCCGAGAACAAGATCACAGCAAGCACGGTGATAAGGCAAGAGAGCCATTGCAGGGAATGCACAAATAAACCCTCAAATGAATGAAGGCACTGGGGGAATTCTCAGGACAAGTAACATTAAAGCCTAGTGTGGACTGGATTCCTACTAAGGCTAACTTCATCAGCCCTATGAGTTAAGCTGAGCCACTGACACCGGATAGAAGCAACAACGAGACAGTTTGTCCCCCCACTTTCAGGTATTACGGTAATAATGTAGTAATGTCTACTCCTAAGGCCGGTTCGGGAGGTTCCCTCTCGACGATCGTCCCCAGCGCGTCAGGGTCCGCGCCGATGTCGGCAACACGCCGAACTCGTCTTGAAACCCAGATCTCGTCTCGTTTTCCATGCTTTTTGCCGTGTCATCGGCATTCACATCTTTACAACCAATGAGTTTACGATTAAACTGTGGTCTTAGCGCAAAGGTTTTTACAAGAGCACAATGTTTTTCACAGATCCAGCCTCTTGATTTTGCTCTGACAGTGCACAAGATTGATGCATTTAACTTTAATATGTACAAATGTTTCTTCCAGGGTAGCAGGTACACTCACTACAGTCTCACTAAATCCTATGGAACTGATTGTATTACATTATCCAAAGCGAGATGCCCCATGTCAAATTGAAACAATTTGATGATCTCCCATCCCGATCTCCTCTCTAAGAGTTTTTGTGGCACTTCATAGTAAGTCAAGCTGATTCCTCTTCAGCTGCCTCTGAGACACACAAGTCAGGATTTACATACCAACAAGAGGTCGCTTGTTGGGAAAATGTAAACACTGTCCATCTGCCAGAGCAAGACTTTTGTTCCAGCTACTGCCTTTACCTGATCTTCACTCCTGACACCAACAGGCCAAACGTTCCACAAGCACTGTCAGATTGTATTTGTGGAGCATTGTGTGCAAATTGACTTTCCCATCGATCTGTCAGAAGATAAACCTCTAGAGTCAAGCTCAGGACAACCTTCAGATTTTTAGCCTCACTACTCAAAGAATGGTCAAAACATTAGTCAAATGTGAATTATATTCAGTGTTCTTATATTCTTGGCTGTTGAGTGTATCTGACTGTTTTCATTCCCATGACAATAAAACAGTTTGTAAAGATGGATCTGCTCTGAGAAAGGGAACAAAAAGAGTGCATGCAGTATATCTTAGTATTTGTTGTACGACTCAACTGTATTGCCACCCACTGCAAAAAGCATCTTCTCATTTGATGTTCTTTCACAAACACAGAAACAGACCTTAGGAGGACATCTGGCATGTTCACTTTGCAACTCCAAAATAAATCCTTTTTGCAAAGTTCTGAGGCAACATTCACAACTCTTATGTAAGCTAGCCTCTTTGTTTTATCCTGAGAAAGAGAGAGAATCGTGGAAGTGGGTGCTTTTTGATGTTTTTTTTTGCAGATTGACGAGCCAAATTGGACAGAATCAGAGGATTCTGTCTCCCTTTCAGCATCTGTAAACGAACGCAGCTCTCGTCATCTCGTTCCTGCCACAGTCACTTAAAAACGACTGATTAACTTCCCACACGGACTGTTACAGCTGAGCTAAGACGGGGGAAACTGTCCTATAAACTCAAAAATTACCTTCACCTTTTTTACCTGTGCGGTGAAATCCTCGCTACTTTTAGAAAGCCTTCTGTTATTTTCCCCTGAGCACTCCATCTCTGGGTAGCAGAGAGGAGACAGCCTGATACACTGCCTCACCAGAGATAACAAAGTTAGCTATAAGTGCTTGTCTTCAGTTATGTCAACTTCTTCCCAGTCGTCCATTCCCCAGCAACCCTCCGCCTCCTCCTTTTTCCTTGCACTTACCAAACAGCACATGCAGACACACTCTCCAGCGGGCAAATATCCCTGTTAGCACTTGCACTCAGTGATTTGTTTGTTTCAGCTGAAAAGGTTAGCGCTTCACATAATGCGTGGAAGTAAAACTTAAGGCTCCAGTTAAGGCTACCTTAATCCGCCTTTTCTTCTGGGATTCTTAATGACTGTAGGCAGAGGAGGCAATCAACTGGCTTGCCTGGCGGCTCCATCACATCAACTGATGCTGAACCCTTGTCAGAATAAGGGGTGCAAGGCACTGTCACTCAGCTAGAAGGAGCTGAAGGCCTGGCTAATGAGAGAGTTGAGAGAAAATCCAAATAGCTCTCTTCTTTATAGGCCCCACGATCCGGTTTTACATTCACACCGGCTCCTTCAAACCCTTTTTGACATTAATCTGATTCCTGGACATTGTAGGATCATTCAAAATGTCTTCCACTACAGGTGCTGCATTGCCTCATAGAATATATGCAGTCGTTTCAGGAAAAGCCCTGCAGAAACTCCAGTGGAGCACAGAGCAGAGAGTGCTTCCTTTGTATTTGTTAATGGCGTTAACCATTCATAATCAGATCTCCTGTTTGTCTCGTCTCAGAGGAAGTCTGTTAGACCTGGTTTGGGGGGGGGGGGAGCACTGAGTATCAACAGGACGAGTGGCTGGGAAGACTTTGGTTCGGAGATAACAGAGGATGTTTTTTCACTGTGTAAAAATACAGGCTAGTAACTGTCCAAAAAACGTAAATACAGAAGCTGAGAGCGGCCGGAGTTCCTAATGCTCAGCCTGTATTTGAAGATAACGGCTTCATTCAAGACATCAAGTTGGGATAACAATGTGTCATCTGTTTCTTGGTTTTCTGCAGGACCACTTTTTCGACATGTTTACAGAGCCCCATGGGGTCAGAAAGAAAGGAAAAGAGAGGTTTTCAAGTACTGCATTATTTAATTGTCATTCCAGTTGAAAATCTTTGAAAACACAGACTGGCATCCCTGGTGTGAGGGAAATCTGAGAACACTTTCATGATGTGAAAGCTTCATATAATAGACTAAAAACAAGTTAGCCATAATAGCAACAGTTAAATTTCTCTTTGATTGTTAAAACGAGTGATATTTCAAAATGTATTTTCTGTCCTGTACTTTATCCACACACATAAAGTATGCATCTACCATCCAACTTGTATAGTATTTCCACTTTCCTCACATGAAAAACAACAAAGACCATGCAAAGAATGCAAATACCAAAAAATGGAATACTCAACAAACATGAAGTTGATTAACAGAGACACCCAAAATGAGCATCACTGATCAGCTGACTGCTACTATGGTGATTGAATTTATCGGTCAGCTCGAGTCATCCAAACACCATTTTATCCGTAGCTACAAAAACAAAAAGGGAGCCGCAATGATATTACGTGTTGTCCTATTGCTATCTTCTTGGTTGACCATTCCTCTCAAACCATGAAAGGTCTCCTTGATATATAGAGACCATGAAGTTTGGATCCCGATGTAAACCCGATATGATACAATACAACATGTATGCCATGATAATGAAAAGAAAAAAGAACACGATAACTAAACCCTTATCTTATAACGGGCCTTACAATCTACAAGTAAGGACCTTAATGAGATAATTAAAAGATTACAACTTGATATTGCTCGATAATACGATAATTGGCAAGATATTGAGATAATATCCTTAAAACAACTGGCAACCATGGCTTTTATATGCGTTTGAAGTTAAAATGTCACTGTGGAACAATTCGACATTTGAAAAAAAGCTTACTTTTCTTCCAGAGGTCTATGGTGAACTCAGGTGTAATTGCTGGTGTCCTACTGCTGTGTTGTCAGCTAATATTATATTACTCAGAGGTGGAAGATACAGAATATCCACTGTATTCTAGGAGTGAGTGATAAACCAGTAAGGCAGACTGTTTTATTGCCCCTGGTCCATTGCTGCCACACTCAACAGGAAATCCATTTCCAATTGGACACAAGCATTCAGGGGACATTGTTGGTCGTCTCCATCTATTTCTCCATGCCTCTGTCAATGGGAGGATTGTGGAGTAAGGCTCTGTGTCCCTGTGGACAGCTGAGAGCAGAATTTCCACCGAAGTTTCCTTGGTAACAAAGCTGTAGAGCCTTGAGCTCTTACACTACATTCCCATTTGCACTTTGTAAAGGTGAAGGTATTGGCTTGACAGTGGGGAGTCACTTGAGGCCCTAGCTTTGTGAAGCAATTTTGACAGATCAGCGGTTGAGCTATGGAGGGTGGGGTGGGGGGGGGGGGTGTCTCGCTGAGAAACATTGATTCAGAATAGCCAAAACTCTGGGAACATTAGTTCTCATCTCGCTAATTTCCCAGCAAGCATCTATGTGCTCGTGTTTAACTGTAGCAGATTTACAAAGCTTTCAACGATTTGAAAACTGAACGCCTTACACACATACTTCATATGCATTGTCCATGTTTATGCTACTATGTGTCTTGTATGTGGCTAAAATCCAGTTGGAAGATCTTACGCCCGTTTAAACTTAACCACATACTGTGTATGCGTCTCCCAAAGCCAGATCGAAAACATGATTGCCATTCGTCATGGTTTTTCCTGTCTTCATGCATGTCATAACAGCCCTACTCCAGTCCAGTGGAAGGTGGTAATTGACCCTTCGCTAAGCCATGCCCCATGCTGCAACTCTGTCAAGCTGTCAGAGAAACCATGGAGCCTGCACTGTCACTGCCTGCACTACCTGCATAAATATAATCTTATTTCTGGGAAAATGAAAGGGCGATTTCAGATGTCAACAGGATGTCAAACTGGATGTCAAACTGGATGTCAAACTGGTTCAACATCAAATAAGGTAAAAACATAAATATAGAAGCTAAAGCCTACAGATCACAGTGTAAAAGTGAAGCACCAGATGACCATGCGATCGAGACAGAAGTCAATGAAATTAACGAAAAACACTGTTCCTGTAAAGCCAGGTAGGACTTCATTCACTGTGACAATCATTAAAAAGCAACATGAGTAAACATTCAGTACCATCAGTAAGTAGCGTAGCATAGAAGCGCTAAAGCTAGTTTATGATGCTAACATCTGCTCATATTACTGACACAGGTTTTTGCAACTTGAAACCCAGACTCTGTCTCGTTTACCAAGCTTTGTGATGCTTTGTGGAGTTTATAATTAAACGTTGGTCTTACAAAGGTTTTTACAGGATCACAACATTATTTTCACAGATCTAGCCTCTTGTTTTTGATCTGGCCTTTGGGCACGCATACACAGTATGTGGTTAAGTTTAAACTACACATTTTAGAAACTTGTAAATCTAAAAATCAAAATAAAACAGAAAACGGAAGCCTACAGCTTTATCAGGGTTGTGTTTTGTGCTTCCGTTTGATCTCCAGTCGTTTTGACCGTGATCCAACACGCACAGACGCTGTGATTAGCATATCACTCACCACAGTCTGCACTTGGCTCTGTCCACAGCAAAGCATCAGCTTTAAGGGGAAACGAGCAAGGTCTTTACTGGCTCAGATCACACATGACCATAATGTCTGCAAGCGTTTGATAAGATGGTGATAGAGATCTACAAAGGCAGCATGTAGAAGGAGATAAGCTCTGATGGTGATTTACTGGTTGCCTATAAAAGGTCATAGATCATTACAAAAACAAAGAAGCAGGTGTGTCTTTAATCTGTCGCTGATCCAAAGGAAACATGCACAAGAACCAACATGCCCTTGCTTCACAGCTTCGCCGTCCCCTGAGAGGATTAATGTTGTCTTTACTAATCAAGGTGTTTAGGAAGGAGCAGGCAGAGGAACACAGTGAAAATGGAGCCGTCAGTGCTGTTCCCCTGGGCTGCACTATACGCAAGCCAACCGGAGAGGAAATCACAAGACTCGGGCACCGACCAGGACCGGAATGGCTAGTTCCACTAACGTGTTTTAAACTGAATAGGTTTAACATTTCTGTTTTGATCAGGACTTTGAAGCTGGCTGGGTGTGGCCAAACCCACCTAATCTACCCAATTAATGGATAATTATATATATATATATTAGGGGTGTAACGGTACGCGTATTCGTATTGAACCGTTCGGTACGAGGCTCACGGTTCGGTACGCATGACGAACCGAATACGTTTGAATAAAAACAAAAAAAAACTTTATTTAACCAGGTAGTCCCATTGAGATTAAACATCTCTTTTGCAAGATGTAAGTAACAATACAAGATGTAAGTAACAATACTACATAACATGAAGGAGCAGTTTTTGTTTTTTATGCTTATGTGTTGCTAAGAAGACAGTATCAGGTATAGTTCCATCATTGTTCAAAGTCAAAGAATAACTTTATGATGTTAGTTGTAATGAATAAATATATTTTAAAATCAAGTACATTTCTCTGGCATTTATAGTTTTCTACTGTACCGAAACGTACCGAACCGTGGCTCCACTGTATCGTACCGAACCCAACCGTGAATTTTGTGAACCATTACACCCCAAGTATATATATATATATATATATATTAGGGGTATATGTGTAGTTTTATTTTCAATTATTTAGTATCAGTCTCTGAAATGTGCATACATATTTCAGAATCCTCTATAAAATGATTCACACTATAACCAAAGCATATTCAGATGTTTCCCCAGAAGCTGAATTTCTTTCATTGTTGGTGGCAAAGCAAGAGTCATTAAATGTTACTATAATTAATCGAAGCACCGTTAATGCCACAGAAGCAGGTAAAGGGAAAACTAACGAAAATAAATGCAATTAACTTATTACAGAGTGCAGCTCAATATTCCTGGTCCACAAAGCTTCCCATTAACTTGTTTGCCTTATGCGAGCAGGCACATTGTGCCTAGGTGGCATTTCACTACAGCAGCATATATTATGGGATTGAACTCATAAATAATTGAACGCACGCACCGAACATTACTTGGAACAACAAGAACGATAGGAGCGGAGCAGAAGAATAAGGGATTTGACTCTATTCCTGAATGAAATGCAAGTCTGAATGTGGTGATGCGGGCTGTGTGGGAGGAGGCTTGTCATCTTTATTCCCTGATCTCAACATTAGGGGGATATCCAAAACAGAGATTTAAAAGTCATGGAGTAAATCCAGTGAGGATTTGGACTGGGACACCCTTTCTAACCAGATTTCTATTTCCCAGCACTGTGGATTCTTTTGTACATTCGTGTTGGCTGTACCTCTGTCAATCAAAGGCAGATGATGGGAGCTCTACATTCTGTATGAACCTTATATAAGGTGATCAATGTTGGCTTTTTGTGTTTTTTCAGTTGGAAAATATTCATGTGGAATGTATCTGAAAGACATTTGTTTTGCATTTAAAGCATGGTTCCAATCTTGATTATTACGTTAAGGCACCCTTCTATCCTTGAACCACTATTTTAATTCCTGGCTCCGACTCTTCCATTTTAGCATATCTACTGCCCATCTTTCTAAATGGCCATAGTTATAGAACAATAACTCAAATTGAACTTCAATCAACTGTACTCACTCCTAATTCAAGATCATTCTAAAACAGATCACATCTTTTGGAGTATTTATTCTACTGTTCCACTATTTTTTCTTGGTAGAAGTACAAAAAGTTGCCACCAATTATAAGGTCAGTCGGCTAATTATGCGTGGGAGGTCTACTCAGACTTTGGAGCCCGTCATTAAAAGTGTTTTCTTTTTAGAGATGGAATGACCTTGCTGCAAATACAAAAGATGGGGGTCAAGGATGCAAGTTAGTTGGTTTGAAGGAAACTTAAAAGTCCAAAATGTGGACAACAAGAAAGCTTCATTTACAGGTGCAAGATCGCAGATTGGGAGAATTTCGGTTGCCTCTCAACAGCTCTCAAAATGTCGACGGCGAGCCGGCGGCTCATAGCTAACGGTGCTCACAGTGCAAACTATGGCCAAAGTGCTGACAGAAATAACAGTGTTTACCTGTGGGGGGGGGGGGGTGTGGGGGGGAACAGAATCTGTAGGCATTGCCAATCCCTCCCTGAGTATTTACTAATTGTGTTTCCTATAACACGGCAGGCCAGCGTTTAATTCTCTGTGGTGTGTGAGGGAGCATGCTCATGTTTCTTTGGTGATTTCCCCAAGGAGGAAGAAAGGCCACATTCCTATATTACTGATCAATTCCCCCCCCCTAACTTTCTGGTTAACACAAACCCTGTGTGCCACTCGATCTATCCTCGTGAGTAAACATGCATGTATGAGAATACATTATTCTCAGTGGTCACTAGTAAGTGCATTACAGGTACTGGAGAGTGTAAAAAGGAGCGGTTAGACTATTTTCCCATCAAAAATGTCCAAGTCCAAGTCAAATGGACTCCATGAAAGAATATTTCTGTCCATAACTTTTCTTCTTCTCAGCAAACGCACCTAACTTCAGATTACTGACTAAATGACCTGTGTAAATATCATGAATACCCACTGTGCATAAATGAGCGTTACTTCATGAGATTTGGAAATGAACGTTAACACCCACATAAATATCATGTAAGGTGACACTGTCCGCCCCATATGTCCTGAATTGAAGTCTTGCATTCAAAGCTCCATAAAGGAAAGCCGACCATTTTCAACAGCGTCAGCGGCGTATTTAAAGGACCTGCTAAAGTCACGGAAGGAGGAGAGATAAATAATGACTGATGTTAAGGCCATGTCACCATTCCGTTTTGCAGTTTGACATGTCCATATTGATATTTTAGTGTCATACAATGCTGTCTTTAGGCTATATGAATGAGTTTAGAATTATATTAATGAATCAAAGTACAGAGTCAAACGAGATGATGTCAACATCATTTTGAAGCGTGATTTATAAAAAGGCTTTTCAAACTCAATGTATTTCAAAACAATGAACCATGCAATCCATGAGTGAAACCTGTAGGCTTGCTTGGATAACAGGATAATAATTGCACATGACTCCCACGATAGGTATGGACCTAAGAGAAAATTCAAAAACCGAGAAAATAGATGAATGCGTTGAATCCTCTTCAACTACTTGTTCATGCCACTGAAGAAAGACTAGTTCTTACAAGTGGTTCTTGTATGAGGACAGTATTCATATGTTGCTACATGCAGTATGAGCTTACATTTGCAAAGTGCACACTTCTTGTAAAAACAAAAAGAGTGAGAAATGTTCTGTGGGTTAAATATACTCGACACTTGAGAATGTAGTTTCTATGCACAGGATAATGTCAACCACATTGATGTTGCTCCACTTGTTTGCTTCCCCAACGCCTACTTGATCAATACAACAATAAGAAGTCGTTGTTATTCCCTCAACAGAAGTCGATAGGATTTTAGATTCATGCAAAGTGTGTGTACAGCGCACAAGAAGTGCATCAGAAGGCCTTCCAGACAATTTGGCAGTGAGACAACCGTGAGCACCTGCAGCCTTATCAAGCCCGTGAGCCAACATTTGAGTCAGTGCGGGGGGAATTTTGGAAGACGCATTACTGTGAGAATTAAAGTGTCCAACACACAAACGACATAAAGTGCCTCATGGAGTCCACAAGTGTCGCCCATTTGTCTTGAAAAATATGCAAATGTATTCAGAAAGGCATTCACAAATCCAAATGAGTCTGTGCTCTGTGGTAAATATGAAGATTCCCTCATGTGATACTCTTGAGTTCAAGTATTCACAGATGCACAGAACACATTAGATAGCGGCATGTCATGATTCCTCACTGTATACCCAAATGACGAAAACTGGCCAAACTAATACATAAAACATTCTCTGCACAGCTGAAACAAAGGATTCATGAATAATAGTTTAAAGAATAATAGATTACAATATGTATTGCAACATGTAGGCTATGAATTATAGACCATGATATTATGTGCATATTTTTGATTTTTATGATGGAAAACGTGTAAATTGAGCTATTTTGGCAGTCCGTACTGTCATAGGAGATGAAATACAGCACCATGGACAGCAACAACAATTCTGCTAAAACAAAAAAAAAGAGGAAACTAGTTGCCTTTGAATTCATAGTTATAATTGTATCCCATACTGCAACTGATAAAATGAAATGTGATGTGCCATAAAAACACAAACACTGTCAGAGACCTGCTATCTTACACAACGGCAAAGAAAAGTTTTAAATCGCAGCAGAAGTCACATTTTTCAGGATGATTTAACGAGAGAAACTGTCGTTTTTTAAAACACGGATTTGTTATTTTTAAATGAATGTTGAACAACTAGTGACAGTATTGTGACAACTGTTCCGAAATCCAAAATTACATTGCGCTTGCGAGAGTTTCCATTAAAAGCAACTTCTTGTCCTTTTTGAACCCACTTCCGTAGACGGCGAGTGTGTAAGCAGGAGTGAGGAAGTGATGTGTGATGGGAGAGTGGCAATGGGGAGAGAAAAATGCATCTGGACAAGTTCGACAACTTAATTAAAACAATGTTGATTACTTTGTCAACTGATGGTAATTTAAAGGCTGAAGGAGGACTCCGAATGAAAGGGAGATATAAGAGGCTTAGAACTCTGCTGCTTTTCATTATTGCGTTAGTTCTCCATGAGAAGACTCCACCAAGACTCACTCCCTCAGCTAATTGTTGTATTTGTATTGATGTAACACAGTGATGAAAGACATCACTGCCCCAGGTCTTGAAACTATTTTTTTGAGAAGCGTCTATGCATAACCTCAGAATTAAAATTAAGAACCTTAGCACTCCTCTCTCGGTCTATATTCTCTGATTTTGGCTGAAATCTAAAGACGATGAACAATTACTGACCCTGAACTGAAGTAGTCACATTCACTTTTCAATCTAAAAGTGTCCTTAATTGGCTATAGGAAATGAAATAATAAAGTTCATCAATATATTAATGCTAAAATCATTACAAAAAAAAAAATCTTATATTCAAATTTAAAACATTGATTTAGGACTGTTGATCGGAATAAAAGAGTCATTTGAAGACACCAAATACTATTTCTGTGATGTATAATAAATACATTGATTTATGAAATAATGAATTGAAAATCTTAGTTTTAATTGAAGATACATATTCCTCATGATGAGGTCAAAACTTTGCTCTAGTCAACTTATATTTGCTTCATTAAGATGAAACACTCAAATCACCGCAAGAAGAAAACGGAGCACTATAAAGGACCCTCTGAAGGGCCAGGTTAACCTTGGAGATGCATATTTAGCAGCTTCATGGGGAAGGGAGGCCGGCTCAGTGTGAGAGTTCTTCCTCCATTTACTCCACCCTCCCGTCCTCCAACGCCTCCAGCATTTTCAGAGCATGTCAAATGAATTAATTAATTATTTGTTCCATGATCTGTTTATTTATTTAACTCAAGCCACATTCCCACCGCTCTTATCTATTCCTTCACAGCACGTATAGGGAAGTGTGCTGAATCCTAATAAACGTGATTCCTTTGCTCGGAGCGCCGCTATTAAAAGTAGTGCAGCGGGTTTGGGAATGAGATATCAACCCGACACACAGGCGTCATGCACCAATCTTCTGCTGTCACTGTGTGAGACTTCAGAAACATCCAGAGAGCTGCTCTGAGATTGACACAAACTGTTGGTAAATATCTAAAATGATGTTTGTGAAGGAAAATTGAGAGAGCATCTGAAAAAAAGGCTTTTAGGCAATTGGGGGGAATTGACTGTGGATCAGAAATCGGATGCTTTTTTTTTATCGCCACACAAACCTATTCAGTGTCACTGAAGGCTGGCAGAAAGAACTCAGATAATGTTGACTTACCAGCGTTTTACTCATTGAATGCCTTTCTATGCATACATTAACTCTTGGCACTCACAGGAAGAAGGACGTGCTGATCATTTTACAATCCTATGCAATGCTTTGCTCCTGCAACACAACTGGGTATGGACACGGAGTGTCTGTGAGTGACTAACATATACCCAATGTGTAAAATGCTACTGACGCTGAGAAAGAAACAAGATGCTGCATCGTCTGGTTTCAAGAAAAACCCAACACAAAATACAAGCAGAACATAATGTCACCATATGTCATGAGTCATCTCGACTCAGACCAATCTCCCTCGGAAATTTGCAAGGTATTATGTTCACAAATTTGTAAAATCTTTCAGCCTACAATTTACGTACAACTGAAGGAAGCGGCGTCCCCATTATTTTTCAAGCTTGAAGGGATGAAAGTCAGGTTCGTGAATAGGCATGAACAAGAGCAAGAGACAGGTGTTTGCATTCCATCACAGACCTACAAAACTACTGTAAAATGTTGCTAAGAAAACCTGCATGATTCTTTACATATTGGTAAATTATAGAAATGGCCATATTAGCTACTAGAAGTTCATGTCTGCACTGAAAACAAGCATTTTTTGGAATACTTCCATGTGCTAAAATCTAAATTCAGAGCATATCTATGATTACAGGGGTTAACTTTACACGGCTCTCAACATAGCAACTGCTGAGCCGCGGCTAGGAGCTAACAGTGCTAATAGCAGTGCAAACTATGGCAACAGTGCTGACATAGCTTAAAGTTTTTACCTGAGGGGAACTTAAGGCTGGCTCTTTAGTTCGAGACAGCCTTAACATCTGCCGTATGAGTCAGTGCAGAGCAGCTGCAATTAGCTAGCCAGTGGCGCACATACACAGTGACACAGAAAGATTCCTCATGTTGAGCACTGAGCAAAATCACACCATGAAACCTTAATTTCTCTGTGATAAAATGCCAAATTTGATTTAATCTGGAGTATATATATATATATATATATATATATATATATATATATCTTTGTGCCAATCAGCTGCTGTGGTACTTGGAATGGAAGCCTGCACACTCCCGGGGCCACATGCTGATATACATTAATAGCCTGGAAGATTCATCAGGCCTTTGCTCTTTCATTGGCAGCTTGAGCTTTTCATCTGGCCTGCTTTTCTGCTCCCCTGCCGTCAGGAGGAGAAACACTGACCATTGTTGACACACTCCGCCTCGGAGCCTCACCAATCCCATGAAGCCCTCCAACCTTGCTTTGGTTAACCTCTAAACACCCTCCACCATTGTTAATCCATGCGAGGAGCCACGCACTGCTTTACTAGCTGATGCATTATGAATCAATTATGTTCTGCTATGGAACCAATCTCTCGAATCTTTTCTCTACAACATTCCCTGATATCATAATGATGACAGAGCTCATTCATCTCAGCTCACGCGGAGTGGCGCTTTCACCAATAGGATCACAGTCCTCCTGCCAAGGTGCCATGCGGGGTGCTCACATATACTGTACACCTACATAAAAAGAAAATACTTGGGAACTATGTGACAGAATATATTGTGTGGCTAATGTGAGCAAAAACACAGCACAGAAATCCACAGGTCCTTCAGAAATCTTTTGACATTCTACAAAAAGTTGTATTTATTTAAATAAGAGTATCTGCATGTTAATAAAAGTATAACAATGGGAGATCTGTAAGTCAAACGTGAACTTTGTTGCTTCATTTTAAAACCAATTAAACTGTTACAAATGAAAGCTTGCTAGTGTGGCTGGTACAACATATCGTGAAACTATCTTCATAAGCTGTTCTCTTCATGGTGCTGACTTGCACATCACAGAGACTCACGGCACCTACTTTGATAGGAAACCAGGACACCTACCTCGACAATTTATGTTGTCACACATTGATGACGAGGGGTGTAACCTCACAGTAACACGGAAGTACAAGCTGGTTGTGAAACAAACAAAAAGTGAACAGAGACCTTCATACTTAAAGCACTGCACAATTGAAGTTGCCGCCTTTATTGGGAGGCACAAAATGCAGGAATATGTATTATATTTGATCCACAAAGTGCTCAAGTGTTAAGAGAGTTGTAGTTAACACCATCATTTACAAAGACGAGCATTGGGGAGCCATTAGGCTTGTCTTGTTTTTGACTTTGTGAGTAGCTGGATGTTTAACAACGCATGGGAGCCTGAGCAGGTGCCTGAGCGATTATTTCAATGCCCTTTTAACCACAAGCCACATTTCTCATGTTAACACACACACACACAGGCACGCAGAGAAAGGCGACAGACTAACCCACCCACATTCAGGCGAGGCGATAAGATATTCTGCATGACAGCTGTGGGTGCAAAGATGTCTAGGGATTGGCTAAATCCAGTCTGCTATAGGCACAAGACACATAATAAATCCGATTGGCTTTAAAAAGCATCTTGCTCTGCTTCATCTCCCACAACCTTCTCAAATCGACGAACAGTGGATGAATTCCAAAACCTCTAGCATGCAGCTACTTCAACTCCAATTTCGACTCAGACCCTTGACAGAAACTAAAGGCACTTTGGACAAAGAATTGTCTCCTTTTGAGCCGGGTCGTGACATAAGGGAGACAAGACGAGTTATAAAAGTAAAGTAAAATAGTGACAGATAATGCATGCAATGGATTACAATTGGTGGTTTGTACACACATTTAGACAGAAACTAAGTTAAAGCGCAAAAGGACAGTTGGGTATTAAGGGCATGGTGCAGACAATAGGTACATCTCATTTAACTTCATTCCAACTAGAATGAGTAGGGGTATATGGCATCTGCTGCTTTGCATTGTGGTATATTAAGGCTGCCGTCTGTAGGAGAGTTAGTTTGTCTCTCTCAGTCTGTATGATTGCTGAATATCAGTACACATACTGTTCTCATTCCCAACTCGTCAATTACCTCAGCGTAGTTAGATACCCATGCGCAGAGGCATAGGGCCACTCTCCATGCCGGGGGATTCAGCGTGTTGGGAGTTTGAACGTTTTGCACTGCGATATTCTCAGACAAAACCTTTACTTTTTGATTGAGTGACAACAACTTCAGCTTCCTGCTAATTCTGCAATGGTTGTGCAATTTCTACAGTTTTTCTGCTTCAAGATATTTCAAGCTGCACTATGAATGTCTTCTTGTCGTCTATTCTTAGTCAGATATCAGCTGAATCAGAAAAACATAGTACACCATCAAAGCCTGAAATGGCCTAGAAATGCAAGGCAGTTGCTTACCAGAACTGTGTGTTTCAGAGTGTTTGTGCCATACAGCAGGCTTATAGCAGGACACCATGATGCGACCCTCTCTAGAAGCAACGCCCATTATACAGACTGGATCCATCAGGCAATCTTTTGAATTTCCCTTGGGACAAAACCGTTGCTGAAATGCTTTCTAACTCTGTGAGAGCTTCATACCCAAATCAGTTGTTGGCTCCCTGGAGAGCCGCACTGTACTACTTCATCTGCTTTTACGATCCTCGTTATTGGCTTAGTAACCCCGACCAGCAATTGGGTGGTGTGGTGCGGCGGGGAGGGAGTTATCTAAATGGCTGCCACTTTTCTTGATGTGCTTGTTTGATTGATACAAATAATCTAACCAGAGAGACGAGAGCCAATGAATAAAACTAGCAGGGAGCTGTGGCAGGGAGCGAGGCAAAGGCACAATTGTTTTGTAATCTGGCGGTGATGAGTGAGTTCACCGGCGATGATTAAAGTGTAGGGGGCCCATCATAGCGGCACAACTTCTTGGGTTTTCTGTTTGCACCCTGATGAGATGAAGGGCCGTGAGCATGCAGAATGGAGTGCCATGCCGCACCTTAATCCCTGATTTACTGCCTTTGGCACTCATTGATTGAAAAGAGCAGCACGTCATGGCTGATCTGCCTAACAAGGAATGGGTAAAGGGGAGATTAAAGAGTGTGTGTTTGCGTGTGAAGTGAGCCGCCACCTACACACCCCGAGTCATCTAAACTCACTGAAGTTGTGCAGCAGACAGCCAGTGCTGAATGGGAAAGACTGAGGGAAAAGCTGAGGAAGGAGACTGAGTAAACATGCCAACGGTTTGTGCTATGAAACATGTTCCCTGCTGTGCTCCTGTTTACACATATAATGACTAAGATTTGGACATGCACATTTCTAAAGAGGCTCACCCACGCACAGGGAAGGCACGCACTAACACACACACACACACGCACACACATCCAATTAAGCAGGCAAGCTTGAGATAGGCACGCTTTAAAAGCTCACAATCAGAGAAGACTGACTTAATTAAGACTCCTACGTACTGTATGTCTGATGGCATTTTATCTCTTCTAAGATCCCGCCAGCTGCACCTAGCATCTGAGCTCACCAGGGACCTTGCAACAACTTGCAACACCAACACATCAACTCCCCATTCCTTAATGTAGTCGTGATGGGCTCCAGTTATGAGCTTCATTTTCCACCCAAAACACTACGTTTTCTTTTTGTGTGGGGGAGGGGGGTTGTTTTCTACATCGTTGAAAAAATGAAAGATAAATAAATAAAAGTACTTGTGTACCGTGTGAGTAATTCATAATTGCCTGTTCAGACTTTCAAATGAAGACACGGCCGCAGGCTACACTGCCACAACCTGAGAGCTCAGAGAGACCCAGAGGTGCGGAGATGTGCCCGAGCCCAGATGCTAATTGGTATCCTCAAACTGATTCCCCAGCTCGGGATCTGATTAGAAGAGAAAGAATCTTTGGTCCCAAGCTGGTGTTGCTGCACTCACTCATTTGCTCTGCATTGCTTGAACACACACACACACACACACACACACACACAAACTATCTCCAGAGAGGACAATAAAAGCAGACACAACTTGGTTTCCACTCGAGTTCCAAATGAAAATGTAACACGACAGGAGTGAACTGGTGGGTATACGACACTCAGAGGGAATGTTCCTGAGCACAGATGCAGACAATAAATACCATCAAAAAACATTAAGACCTGAATAGAACATCTATAACATTGGAACTGAAATGCACAAACGAATAAGGTAAAAATACTGTTTTAATTTTGTTTTGTGGCAAGACCAGATGTGGCGCAGCTGCAATGATTTGAATACTTCTGAAAATATTCATCTTTGGTCTTCTGCAATGTTGTCTCAATGGTGTGGGCTTAAAAGCCACTTCAGTAAAATCTTCATACCGTTTCTGAATATCCTCAGACAAACTACAATGAAATGTAAAAAGAGAAAAGTCTTCACTGAAATGTTAAAATTAGAACTTGAAATCAAGACGAATGCCCTGAAACTACGGCGTGCTGTGAACAAAGTAGGATTTCCCAGTAAACTTTCTGAAAAACGCATCAAAGCCATGCGTGAAAGAGCACGGAAGAATCAAAAACCCTCAATGGCAATGCTGTTCTTTTATATGATGTCATACAACAATCATGTTGAAATAGACTAAGAATCTTGCAGTTTGGAATAGCAGACAATAGACAGTGGGAAGAAAGATTTGTGTTCACAAACACTTCGTACAATAACGATGGGAGAAGTCCAAGCATTCAAGTGGTTGTCATAGCAATACAAAACATGAATATGGCTTTAATTGAGAGACACTTTTAGCTTTCATCAAAAAAGGTTTTTCAGAATAAGCTCAACAATCCATGTTCTTGGACTAAAAAGCAAATTAGTCAAAGTACTAGTCCATCTGCTCAAGTGGGAGTGAATTGGGCCCTCATGTTGAGTTTTAAAACCATCCACTCATCCACACCAGCTGTATCACCTCTCAGGATATGGCAAAGGACATACCTCTGTGGATCAAACACCCCTTTTAACCTTACCTACTTCATGCATTTTTAGGTGTATCGGATAGTTATCTCAAACCACGAAGCAGAAGCAACCAACACAGTTTCACTCTCGTCTCGTCAGTGGTAGTTTGACGCTTTAAACTACGACGCTCTAGCTGCACTTTTGGACGGGGACGGTGTGTCAATATACGCCGTCTGCATAAGTGTGTTCAAAATCAACTTCTGTTTTCACAAGAAGCATGACTAACGACCGACGTTGACTTGTGTGGCACAGGATATAGACAACGGTCGACCCATCTGCCGCTTTCCCAGCGTTGGCGGACTATCGCTCACTTTATGCTACGAAAGAGTCTAATTGTGGTTTTACATCGGAGTTAGTTGAACGCTCGGTGCAAAATGTGCATTTAGATCGGCATAAACGCGCACTCTCCTTTTTATAGGGAATACTTAAGAGTAGAGGAGTTCAAATTGATGTTTTGTTCAAATTTAACCAATAACGAAATAAGGAAACAAAGACAACAAGTTAAATTCGAATGACATCCATGAAAGGAATAAAAACTGAATGACTTGATTTTTCCCCTCACTTCAGCTGTCATGGCAACAGGAATGTCAACTTCATTATGAACGCTGAGCACTAAAAGGTGTCAGCCTTAACCAATTAGAGGAAACGGACCTATGTTCTCGATAATGAATAGGGTCAGTGGATGGCCTGGCACTGACCAGAGGGCCTGAATTTGTTCCTCCATTGTTAAACATGTTTAAAAAGGACCCTTAACATTTCGCTCGCTGCTCCAGGAACTTCACTTCACTGACTGCAAGACTGTAATGCAGACGAGAGTTTGAAAGGAGAGACTCAAACAGTGAAACCATTCTTTGTATTTCTGATATTGCTATCGGCTGTACTTTATAGATGTTCCAAGTATAATTGTTGGCCTAATGGTGGCACTGGAATTAAGGTTAGAGGGTGATCAAAATCATCAAGAGTGTACAAAGTGTTGAAGTGGTAGTGCCAGTACAGCGGTGCTCCCAAGGTCGAAATGTGCTTTGGCACTTTGTTAGACTGCGATTGGTGTGCATGTGTTTCTAGAATAAGAATAACATCCACCACAGCTACCATAAAACTGACACCAGCAGAGGGGTACAGAGCTAGAACATAAAGGAATTCAGCAAAGATACCCAGCCCTAGTCCAGACTGAAGTATTTTGACAAATATTAAATGTATTGCCATGAGATCAGGCACAGTCATTGATGGGATCAACTGTAATAATGCTGGTGATTCTCTAACTTTTTCATCTCAAAGCACCACTGCGCCTTTATTAATAACGGCCTCAGAATCCCGCTATAGCACGACTGCGTAGTCATTTAACACGATCAACTCATTTGAATGATGCTGATTCATTTCCTAACTTGTGTAGTAAAATTCCCACCACACTTTCGACCAGCTGTCAGTTAACCCTAAGAACTTGTTTATGTCCCCATTGTGTGATCTGTGAGAAATCCCGTGAGTCTGTTGCTGGTTGTACTGGAGAAATGTATAGAAAGGTCAGAGAGTGGCTGTTGCACTAAACTTCTGAACCTCTGTTGGATTTGGTGAAGTGGGAGACAAGTGGCTATCTTGACATTTCTGTATTTTTTTCCCGCATCGCTTAAAACAGCATGCCATAGAGTGGGAATCCCCACAGAAATGCAACTGATACTGAGCCGCGTTTTACCCGGCTGTCAGCCTTTTTTTCTGCTTCTGAAGAGCTATACTCACTGGACTCGTACAGCAGAGATTTGTATGCACTTTGGATCTGAGCAAAGCAATCACTTTGAAAGTGTTGGCATACTTAAAAATACCAGTTTTAATGGGTTTGGTTATGGATTAACGAATGGTTTATGGTTTGGAATTAGTTTTTGCCCTAAAAGTCGTACGGGTTATGGTTAAATTCAGGGGAATCAGTAATGAATGAATGAATGAATGAA